>NW_021319827.1:343013-371359 GCF_001605985.2 Dendrobium catenatum | reverse complement strand
TTCATCCTTAATGCACTTCACTTGAACAAAATCCTTCATTAAAAAGTTTAGCAAAATATATCATTCACCTTTGTTGAATTTTCTCTTCTTATAAAAATATTTTTTTCTCTTCATCCTTAATGCACTTCACTTGAACAAAATCCTTCATTAAAAAGTTTAGCAAAATATATCATTCACCTTTGTTGAATTTTCTCTTCTTATAAAAATATTTTTTTCTCTTCATCCTTAATGCACTTCACTTGAACAAAATCCTTACACTTATATCTCTTTGTTTTGCTAATTTATACATATATATCTTTCAACTTTCTTAATATCTAATATATTATATAAATCATTACAAGCTAAAATCTTTGCATGACATATTGCTATCTTAAACTCATTACAGGCCACTTTATATCTTTCTCAATTATCATACTTTTTATATCTAAACCAATTTTTATAACAAAGCTTTTTTATTTTTTTATCTTTTCTTGCACATTTTGATTCAACCACCAACTATTTTTACTACGAAGAATTTTTCATTTGATACTCCAAGCACATCCTTTTCAATAATCTTAATATCACTAGCTACTTTTCCCACATAATATTAACTTCCTCATGGATAGAAAAAATTTTAAGATATAAAATCTTACACTAAAAAATATTTTTTTTTAATATTTTTTAAATGCCATAATCTAATCCTATAATAACGTTTTACTTTATTTTTTATATCTAACCTTCATCTTAAAGTCGAAAACTAATAAGGGATGTTGGGCATTTCACTCGGAATAACTTTACAATCTTTACAATTTAAACGATTTATTTTTCTTATAAGAAAAATAATCAATCAGAATTTTATTATATCTATTCTTATAAGTGATTAGACGTTCATCTATCTTCTTAAATAAGATATTAGCAATTACAAAATCATATATAACAAAATCTAATATGTTCTTACTACCTTTATTAGTCATCGCTCCAAACCCATAGCCACCATAAATGATTTAAAATTATTTTAAATCATCTACATATCTACCAACATGTCCATTTAAATCTCCTCCAATAAAAACTTTTCTTTAAGATGCATATTTTGTATTAATTCTTCTAAGTCGTTTCAAAATTTTAATTTTGAAAACATATCCAAACCTACTAGAGAAGCATAAGCACTTATAATATTAATAATTTTGGCATCAACAACAATCTTTAAAGTTATAATTTTATCTCCAATTATATTAATCTTTACAATATTATCCTTCAAACTCTTATTTATAATCACACCTATAACATTTCTAGTACAACTACAACAAGAATACCATAGTTTAAATCCTAACTATTAATCTCCTTAGTCTTCTCTCCAACTCATTTAGTTTCTTGAATGCATAGAATATTTATCTTCTGATGTAGTCAAGAATTTAGGTTATATTCTTTTTTATTGGATGTTATGTATTTTATTTCTGTATTGCCCTATATGATGGAAAACAACTAATAATCACACTGGGTTCGGTGCACTCAGGTTGGTTCACGTCATTGTCATTTCATTTGAGTTTGATCTTGCTTCGTTGCTTCTTATTGGCTGGTTGGGTATTTAGTTGTGGGCTATTTTTTCCCTTATTGGGCTTGGCCCATTTCTCCCTTTTGGCTTTTAATATTTCCTGATGTGGACATCCAACCGTCCATGCCTATCCGAGGAGGAGCTGAAGATCGACGGCCGAGATCCCTTCAATTTATCTTATTTTATTAATTGTAATTTTTATTTAATAATGCATTTTTTTTTACCCTTAAGGGATTTGTTTTATGTAAGCCCAAGGGGCAAAATTGTCTTTTAGTTTCTTTTAAGGCCTATATATAGAGGCATTTGCTCTTGTATTAGGATGATGGATTATTAATAAAAAAATTTGAGTTTTGCACTTGGGTTCTTTAGGAAGAACGTTAGTGAAATCCCTATGGGAGGGAGTTGGAGTTTACACCAGCCGCAGGATGTGTCCGGGCTCGTGGCGTGAAGTCCCTTGGAGAAGGGCAACGTAGTACCCGTCAGCTGCAGGATGTGTCCGGGCTCGCGGTTGTATCTTTAATATTTTGTTTTTTTGTTTTTTTTTGTTTGTTTTTTCTTTTTTTTTGCTCCTCGTCGTTATCTTTATCCTCTTCACCATCCCCCTCCTTTCGGCCATCCCCACCACCAACCACCACCCCATAACCCCTCCTACCAAAGCTCACCTCAACCTTCCACCAAACCGAACTTAGCTCCACCACCTCTCGCGACCAAGCCACAAGCCGCCGGCCATCCCCTTGGTTTCCTCTCCCCTCCGCCTTGCCACTTTTATTGTATTTCCTAATTTATGATTGGATATATTTGGGGCTGATTTTGAAATTCAAATGCACTTGATTTGAAATTCAAATTCTTTCCTAAAATATCAAATCTATTTTTGGAAAGTCATCAATCTTGCCCAAATCAAATTTAAATTAAAAAGGGTTAATTCTTTTCCCTTTAATTAGAATTCCCTTGATGTGGAAAGCTTTAAATCTACTGCCATAACTCATCTTCCCCTTTGGATGCCAACGGCTCCTCCCCCATCTGATTAAGCCTGATTGTCTCTCTTTCCTAAAACCCAACCCTTTGTTTTAGGAAATATTCCAAATTCCCTCAATCCCCTCTTACCCGATAACCACTCCTTGCCATATCCAGCAATTTGATTTCCTAAATCAAAGGAAATTGTTTAGGATTTCAAATTCCCCTCATCTGGTTGGACTAATTTATTGCCTAAGCGTTAATTTTCCCTTTGGTAATAAAGTAGATTTCCTAATTTCTTTTCCCTGGTTTGTTGCCCAACTTCTGTTCTCCCTCAGCTATCCGTAACTCCCCTCCTTCCACTTTTCCTCCACATCCCATCCCATATTGTCCACAGCCATACGTGCAACCCTTCCCATCCATCCTCTCTACATTAAGAGCTATTTTCTTCTCAGATTTGAGAAGAAAACCTGACAGATTTCAGGATTCTTGAAAGCCACCTCTTAGATCTTTCCAAACCGCCTCCTGTTACTTTGGGAATTAATCTCCACCATAATTCCCTGCTGGCCGAAACTTTCCCTGGCCCGTATATTGACTCCCCTCCACAAATCTCTTCCCAAACCCCTTTGGACATTGAGTATTCTGCCTTCTAAGACTGCAGCCAGAGAATTCCAACAACGTTTATTGTTTCCCAGCAACTTGGCGCTTCAAAACTGCTGCTGCCCTGGAAATTTCAGCAAGGGAAAATCAGTGTAGCTTGCTGCCATAACTCTCCTGCTGCTGTTCAACGCCCTCTTATGGCTGCTGTTCGGATTTCCTGAGCCATACAACTTGCTGTCCAGCTCCTTGGAAGGATCCCCAACCTATGTCCCAGTATTCTAAACCAAAATTGATGGCTGTTCTCACTCAGAAATACCAAAAGCTGCTGTTTAGATTCTGTATTTGCTCTTCAAGACACATTTAAGATCTAATCCTCCTATCCGTTCTACATCATTTCCCCTTTACTAATTTGGTTGCTTAGGATTTTTCCCCACTCCCGAATTGCTTCTCAATACAAATGAACTCAAAAGCTCTGATGTAATCTATCTCTTGGTAGGTAAAGAGGCTGACATAAACCAAAAAATCCTTGTAGCATAACTCTTGAAGATTTACTCAATTCCTTACCTCCAATGAGAGATATCCAACATTATATTGACATTATACCCAGAGCAAACTTACCCCATCTGCATCACTATCGTATGAGTCCTATTGAATAGGAAGAACTATGCAAACAAGTAATTGAACTCTTTACTAAGGGATTAATCAAAGAAAGCATAAGTCCATGTGCCATCCCAGCCCTGCTTACACCCAAAAAAGATGAAACTTAGAGAATGTGTATTAACAGTTGAGCCATAAATAAGATAATCATCAAGCATAGGTTTCCTATCCCAAGACTTGACGATATGCTCAACATGCTTAGCGGTGCCAAAATTTTCTCTAAGATTGACTTACCAAGTGGATATCACCAAATCCGAATACGACCCGGTGATGAGTGGAAAATAGCCTTTAAAACAAAGGAAGGTCTCTACAAATAGTTAGTCATGCCCTTTGGCTTGTCAAACGCACCTAGTACGTTTATGTGAAACATGAATCATATCTTACGTCCCTTAATTGAAAATTTTATTAAGGTTTATTTTGATGACATCCTGATTTATATTACTTATCTCAATGACCATCTTGAACATGTGAAACAAGTCATCCAAAGTTTATACATCCACTTAAAAATATGCTCTTTCATGACTCATAGTATGACCTTCCTTGGATACATTATTTTTGCAGATGGTATTAAAATGAAGTTAGAGGATTTCATGGATTAACCTCTTTCAATTGTAAATTTATGAAAAACTTCAATACCTTGATATCACTGATAACTGATTGTTTTAAAAAGGAAAATTTTATGAGAATCTCTGATGCTGAAAAAGCATTTCAATTGATTAAAACAAAAATTAGCCAAGCACATATTCTTGGGTTGCTAGGTTTTGACGAGATTTTTGAAGTAGACTGTGACGCATCACATATTGGCATAGGAGTTGTCTTTAATCAAGAAGGTCGACCCATCCCTTCTTTTAGCGAAAAACTCAATGATACCCGATCCCGAAATTTAACTTAAGATGTAGACTTCTATTCGATTGTTCAAGCCCTAAAATTTTGGAGACATTATCTTGTTCAAAGAGAATTTGTGTTAAACTCTGATCACGAAGCACTACGATATTTAGGATCTCAAAAAATTTAGATCGAAGACATGCTAGGTAGACATCTTTCCTACAAGAATACACATTTCATCTTAAACATAAGGTCGGAGTTGTGAATAAAGGAGGGCATTTTGATCAAGAAAAAACTTCAGCCTTAGTTGAAGAATGATATTACTGGCCCACATGCGAAAACATATATCCAATTTTGTAAAACAATATAAAACATGTCAATCATTCAAACGAACAATTCAAACACTGGTCTATATACTCCTCTCCCGATTTCAAACAAACATTGGGAAGATATCACCATGGACTTCATCTTAGAATTACCTAATAACAGCCTGAAAATTTGATTGTGTTCGTTGTCGTTAGTAAAATGACCCATTTCATTCCCTGTAAGAAAACCTCTAATGCATCTCATGTTGATGAATTTTTTTTTTTAAATTGTGCGGTTGCATGGCATACTTTGAATTTTTACCTATGATATGGATATTAGGTTTTTAAGTCATTTTTTTTTTAGAACACTTTGGTCAAAATTAGGAACTACTCTAAAAAATTCAGTAGTGCATATCATTTTTATGAACACTTTGTTCTAAGGGTTATTATTTTTATGTGCTTTGTATCTTTCATTTCTATGTGATTTCCTAAACAATTTCTAGTGTTTGTTCTCTACTAAGTCACTCTCTATTTATGTTTATTTATGTGTAATTAAAAGAAAGTTTCTTAGTTGCATGCGTAATTGTTCTCCTAAAAGGTGTAGGAATTTAGATTGCATCATCTTCCTATGAATCATAATATATATTAACTTCATTAATTTACCTATAAGGAAACCTATATTCCAAGTTCCTATTATCATTTTAGTTTCACGGGCTAGCTTCTCTGCCCACAACTATCCATGATGTGGGAACTCTTGCCTATTTAACACTGCACCTGGCGCCGGTGCAGCGGTCCTTGCACACTTCTCGTTATATTCAAGTTATACAACGTGTCGCTTCCAAAGAATGTCCGAGCATTAATACAATGTATTAAAAGATTCATGTCATGATTATTCAACAAGTTTTATGCTGTTTGTCACCTACCTAACGCAACCCTCCACTTTTCTCATTCAGGATTTGGGACCTAGGCAACTGCAGTGTTAAAATCATTGCCATAATATTTTAAAAAAATACTCATATATTCAGTGTGATGTTGACCGATTTCTTAAAAGATGCAAAGTATGTCACATAACCAAACTTAGGAATAAGAAAAATAGGTTTATATGCTCCCTTACATGTACCCAACTCACCCAAGATAAATGTGAGCATGAATTTCATGTTATGACTTCCCAATACCAAACGACATAAGAATTCTATCATGATAGTTGTGGATCAACTTTCCAAAATGGCTCATTTATTATATGACATAAAACACATGATGCATTTTATATTGCTGACTTTTATTTTTTGAGAGATTGTTCATTACATCATATAGGGATGTGCATTTCCCCAATCATTTATGGAGAACTACATGAGTAAAGTTGGGCACTAAATTTCAATTTAGCTCCACCACTCACCCTTAGGCAAATGGACAGATAGAGACCATCAATCATAATATGGGAAACTTATTACGATATTTCATAGGAAAAAATATAATGCAGTGATCTTTCTTTGGCCAAATCTAAATTTTCTTACAATCTTTCCATCAACCAAACTACGAGTCGAAGTCCTTTTGAGATTGTATATGGCCATACCCCATCACTCCTTTAGATTTATTTAACATGATTATCACTTCAAATATAGTATTGATAGAGATGGACAAACCAAGGCGATTAAAAAAATGCTTCAGCAAGTCTAGCAAATAATTAAGAAGAAAAGCGTATAATATCGGAAGCAAGCCAATACTCGTACTCCAGCTTCTTTCAAGGAAGGCAATAATGTTTGGATTCATTTTACAAAAAGAGTGTTTTCCTCCTAAACTTATTGCTAAACTTAAACCAAAAGCCAATGGACCATTTAGAGTAATTAAACATATGGAAAAAATGCCTATAAAATTGAATTACCGCGAGGGAGGGTTATGAATAGTTTGGCAACCTTCGATGCAGTAGACCTTTCATC
This sequence comes from Dendrobium catenatum, assembly GCF_001605985.2. Classification (NCBI taxonomy): domain Eukaryota; kingdom Viridiplantae; phylum Streptophyta; class Magnoliopsida; order Asparagales; family Orchidaceae; genus Dendrobium; species Dendrobium catenatum. Next base: position 364,550 of record NW_021319827.1, on the reverse strand, counting down.
CTACTATGATTATGAAAAGGAACTAGACAAAAAGGACAAATCTTCCCCAAACCGGGAAGCATGATATGGTTAAAGAGAGTAGCAAGTTTGTTTTCCCTTAAATCTCTTTTTACTTTTTAGCCTTTTCTTTTATTAGGAGTGATTTAGTTGTTATTTTCTTTTTAGTCCTTTAACTTTTCCTATAAATACCAAAGTCTTATATCAGGGAGGAGAGTTTTTTGACTGTTTGTTTCAGATTTCCTAAATATGAGAAGGATTTTGCTACAATTTGGGGTGAATTTCCCTTACCTTGGAGAGTGTTGAGGCAAAGAAGCCATGGTGGGGGTCCAAGACATTGCAAAGATTAGTTTGGTTAGACTCCGAGCCTCTTTATTTTGTCTTGCCGGTATGTTCAAAAACTTCCCAAAGGCTCCTTAGCAGCAGCAGTCAGCATTACCTTCTGATGAGGACATCGGAAGATCAACGTCTATGATCTAGAGTTAATTTTATTTTTGATGTGTCTTATGTACTAGTTTATTTTATATTTATGTTTTTTCTCATTTTATCCCTAGGGGTGGTCATGTGGTGTTGTAACTCAAAGGGCGTTTTAGTCTTTGTTTCTTTTCTTTTCATGAGGCGTATTTATAGGCTAGCTCTCTTGTAATTTGAGATGATGATTGATTAATGAAAATCAAATTTCTCTTTGTCTCCCTCAATGTTGAGTGTTTGAGAGAAGGAAGACCCAAGGTGTGGGCAATCGCAATACCCGTCAACCTTTTGAAGAGTCCAAGATTTGCGGTTCTACGATCTCTTTGTGAGTTCTTGGTTCTTTATTTTAATCTTTATCTTCCTCTTCCCTCTCCCACTATACCGCCGGCAATCCCCTCCCTTTCTCCCCAAACCAACGGCCTCAACCCCTCCCCGTAATTCCCCATTACCCGCCGCCCCTCCACCTCTTTGTCGCCGGCCACCTTGGTTCCACCACCAACTCCCACTAATTCCTTCCAAGCTCCACCGCTGGCCCCCATGTTCTCCCCATCCTTGAATGATGAATTAACTCATCATTACTGCTTACCTAAATAGCCTAAATAATTTAGGAAATTAATCTCAACCATTTTGAAATTCAAATTTTGAATTTCAAATAGTTTCCTAAATTAAAAAGCTATTTTAGGAAAGTCTTGAATCTAATCCCAATTTAATTTTAAATTGGGTTGGAATGATTTATTTGATTATCTCATCCCAAACTCCACTTCCCTCCAAAACTCATTCCTTCTTAATTTGGATTGTTTTTAATTTAGAAAAAAATTCGAATTCAAATTAACTAAGTTTGAATTTCAAATCTCTCATAATTAATTACGCCATATTTGGAAACCCCTTTCATTCAATCAATTAATCAATCCTAAAATTAATTGATTAATTGCTCCATAACTCACATACATTGAACCTAGACACACACCCTCCCTCTCTCTTGGCCGAAACCTCCCCTTGCTCACCTCATTATTTCTTTCCCATAAAATCAACCCCTTACTTTGGAAATAATTCCAAACTCAGCCCTAGCCTACCCGCCCCCTCCCTCATCCCATAACCTGCTTTAATTTATTTCCAAATCAAGAAATTTCAATTTGGAAATTGCTCTCTATTGGCTGGCCGGTGATTCCAGCAAGAGTAACTTGCTTCCAAGTGATTCCATAAAACCGTTTATGATTGTCCAAGGCATCCTGAAGTGCATAGCTGTTGCCCAGCAGATTTCTATACTTCCACACCTGCTGTCCAGCCCTGGAACTCACCCTATTGTTGTCCAGACTTTTCTTGGTTGCTGTTTGGAGTTTCCAGCACCCGAAACCTGCTACCCAGATTTTTTAGCAGCTGTTTGGGTTGCTGCCCAGAAGTATTTCAGGTGTTGAATTGTTGTCCTGACCCTCATTGCTGCTGTCTCGGCATCCCCAGCTGCTGTCCAATCATTTTTGGTGACCTCCTATGGCTGTCTCGCTGTCCGGAAGGTTCCCCATCACCATCCAGAAGGCTCCCAAACCTAAAGTTGCTGTCCACCCTTCCTCAAACGCATAAGCGACTACGCCGGAGCGCCGTATTTTTCATTCCCTTGGTAACTTTTCTTCTTAATCTCATATCTTCTTAATTCACCTTCCAATTGTGGTTATAGTTTGATTCACAACGAGTCTTGTTGATCCCTCCGCTAAACCATAGTAATTTAGGGAGTTGAGTGAGGAATGGATACATCACAGTACTAATTTTTTTTTAACATTGGGATTTATTGTTGAAAACCATTCACGTATGGAACGTTAAATTAAGTTGATTGTTTTACTATCTTAACTCTTACGCGTGTGATTTAGTCTAAGCTTGTTTTACCACTCTGTGTTTTATCTCGTCGTTAAAATCGTTATAAATATATAATTATTGTGGTTTCCAAAATTAAGCGTGCAAATTCCTTACGCAATTCATCCTTGCATGTATGTTCTACCTCATCTCTGCAAATCAGCAGTCAACTGTCTGCTTCTACATCTCTAGGGTAGCAGGCTTGCAGAAGATATATGGCAGTCTTGGAGGAAGTTTAGATAGCAAAAACGCATGAGAATTTGGTCAAAACATAGTTGATATATCTAAAGCGTTCAATATGTGAGCCTTGTGTTAATGTTAAGTCCAACAAATTATCCAATCAACCTAATTCATATTATCAACATTACAAGGTCATTTAGTCACAAAATTTAGCAAGGATTTAGACTGAACTAAATCTTTTCATACAGTTTATGAGGCACATAAATCCCACTGTTTTCTCAAATCCCATTTTTTCTTTAGTTAGGCTCATCTTGGATTTATCAAATCCTAATGAGATAAATTTTAAGAGATTTGCACCACTCCTCATTGAGCATCTTATTTTACTTCATTTAAATAATAAAATTTAAAAATATATGTCAAACAGTTTACAATAATTCAATAAAATTTAACATCAATCATGCCAAATAATTTTTTTTAGATTTAATACTCCAATGATTTACTAAATCTGAATTTAGAATATTTACTAAATCTGAATTTAGAATATTTACTAAATCTTACTTGAATTAAATCCAACTTGTTGTCAACGAGCCTCTACGGAATCCCATCATCTTCAAAACCACAGTGTTGCACACAAGCAGCTGGCCATGACAACCATGACATTTATTTGGGTGACTGATATTTACCAGTCCACCAAATCAGAATTATTTCGCAGAGGTATAGTGAAATCAATCCCAGCATTTTCAAAAGAAATTGCATTGTTGATATGAGCAAACTACTGTACATGCTAAAAATTAAACGGTAGATAAACATGAAAGCTAGAAATTCCCTATGCATTTGAGGAGGCTGCTCCATCCAAATAAACAGTCAAGTCCATTCGCCCCTTCTAGCAAGATAATCTATGCTGCACTAGCCCAAGACTCCAAACCCAAATTTCTATAATCAAAATAGAAGCCCATAACATCGTTTACACATACAACAAATCCTACTTCACAAGTGCTAATAGGCATCGATCCCAGCGAATTCTACTAGAAGCTGCAAGCATTCCCTTTTAAAAGAAATATATGACAGCAATTTCCACTTGAGAACTGCTATGAAGTTTTCAAGAACTTACAAGTCTGAAAATCGACCGAGAGTAAGGGATTGCAGAAGGAGAAATCAAAGAGAAGCGGCGATTCCTCAGAGCTCTGAAGATGGCAAGAGATGCCATTGAAGCAGAAGGCGGCCTTTACCAGCTCCTGTAGCAGAGAATGGGCTCCAGAAATAGCTTGGCTGTCTAACTAAAAAGAAATTTTAGGGGCTGTTTGGTATCGGATTTATCGTGGGATTTAAGTCGGATTTACGCTAAATCCAGCCAAACGGTTTTTGTGCGCGCGTTAAATCCCGGATTTACGGATTTACGGCTTAAATCCCGGATTTACTAAATCCCTCGGTTCGGTGGATTTAACGAGATTTAACATTAGAAGCGCGCGAAAGGGAGAAAGTTAACTTCACAGCCAGCGAGCTCCTATTCTTGCTTCCGATCAAAATGCCATAACTCCCGATCCGACAAGAGGGAAAGTCGTCGAAGGAGCGAAGTCTAACAGCCACGAAGGAACCGAAGTAGCGACGCGCGCAATCCGTACACCTCCTGCGAATCAACGAAGCCGAAGGAGCGAAGTCGAACAGCCACGAAGGAACCGAAGTAGCGACGCGCGCAATCTGTACACCTCCTGCGAATCAACGAAGCCGAACAGCAACGACGATTACAACCCTAGGGACGCCTCAAAGTTATTATCAACAACAACAAACAACAAGCCTTATCCCACTACGTGGGGTCCGCGCTACATGAGATCCTTTTTCAACCATTATTGTCCTATTAAAAAGTCAAATTCTCGTTTAAATCTAATAAAAGAAAGGTCATTTCCTAATATTTTCTAACCAAGTTTTTTTAGGTCTAACCGCCCTTACCTTTCTAACACAAGTCAAATCTAATACCCTACTTCTCCTGTCAAACCGGTCATCGGAATGCCGCCTTTTTATGTGACCAAACCATCTTAGCGGACTCTCTCGTAACTTATCTTCTTACTGGAGCTACCTCCAACCTTTTCACGCTTATATGTCCATTTTCGTCTATCCTATCTCTAAGGAAAAGGCCACTCATCCATCTAAGATCCTCATCTCTGCCACACTTAACTTTAGTATTATGCTTCCTTTTTAATGGCCAGCATTCGGCACCCTAAAGCATTGCAGGCCTCACTACCATCTCTATAAGAATTTTCCCTTAAGTTAGGGTACATTTCTATCACATAACAAGCCCGATGCCATTCCGCCACTCCAACCATCCAAACGTGAATTCTGCTGATAATATCCCATCTATTTCACCATCACTCTGAACAATAGATCCAAGATATCTAAAACGTGCTACTCTTATAATGACTTTGATCGCCCAAAGTCACAAACCCCTCACGTAGGACTATTACTACTAAAATTACACTCCATATATTCCGTTTAGATCTAACTCAAGCGAAAACCTTTAAGATTTTAAGGTTTGACCTTCCATAATTCAAGTTTACCTTCAACTCCCTCTCTAGTCTTTAATCAACAAGAAGAATTATCATCAGCAAAAAGCATTTTACACCAAGGTACATCATCTGCAAATGTATAGTGAGAACAATCCCATGGACTAAGCAAAAAGATATTGGCTTAGGCTGATCCTATGATTGTACCCAACCAAATAGGGAAAAACTTGGTTCAAACCACTTGTGTTTGAAACACAGTAATAGCTCCTCGCTACATATCTTTAATGATTTGAATATAAGCATTAGTTGACTTCCTTTCTTATCAAGAACTCTCCATAGCACTTCTCTGTTGGGAACTTTCATCATATGCTTTTTTCTAAATTCAATAAATTATCAATGTAGATCCGTCCTATTTCCTCTATATTTTTCCATCTAAACCTTCTTAATAAATGTAATGCTTTCCATAGTCGACCTACCCGGGCATTGAATCCAAATTGATTTTGTAGAAACATTAGTATCACGCCGCAAACCTAGCTCTATAACTCGCTCCCATAATTTTAAAGTATGACACATTAAACTTAATACCTCTATAAATTCGTGCAATCCTGTGCTCAATCACCTTTATTCTAAAAATAGGAATTAATTACACTCAATTCTCCACTCATTTGGCATCTTTTTAGTCTTCAAAATAGTATTATAAAAAGTTTAGTTAAGCCAAGAAAATCCCTTCATCTCCTAAGACATTTCCACACCTCTATTGGAATATCACAGGGCCAACAGTGTTTCCACCCTTCATTACTATTTAAAGCCGTCTCTAACTTCGTTCTTACTAATACGCCGATCAAAACAGAAACATTTTACTATCATTTAGGGGCGTAAGTCCACTATTATCCAATCTTATTTCACACTCTTCATAAAATAGTTAGCAAAAATATCTCATCCACCTTTTGGAAAATATATCTTCATAAGAAAAGTATTTTTTGATCTTCATCCTTATACACACTTCACTTTGAATAATCCTACTACTCCTATCTCTTTGTTTTGGCTAACTTATACATATATCTTTCTCCCTCCTAGTATTTAATCGTATTATATAAATTGCCTAAAAGCTAATGTCTTTGCATCACATAGTTGCTTTCTTAGAAATCCTTACGAGCCCACTTTATATAATTCCCAATTATCAGAATGTTTAAAGATTAAACCAATTTTATAACAAATCTTTCTTGTTGTTTTAATTCTTTTCTTTGACACAAATTTGGATTCCACCACCAACTATTTTTTATATTAGGAGCTTTTCCCTTTGATACTCCAAGCCCACATCTTTTTGGCAGTATTCTTAATATCACTAGCACTTTTTCCACATTAAATTAAGCATCCTCATGCACAGACAAAAATCTTAAGATCTAAAATCTTACTCACAAAAATAATTTTTTGTTAATATTCTTTAATGCCCCCATCTAATCTCGAAAAAGCGTTGTTACTATATTTATTTTATGCCCCTTTATCTTAAAGCCCCTTTTATTTTATGCCCTCAAATTATTATCGATTAACTTAATGTATATATGTTAAAAAATAATAATTAGTTTAAGTTAATTAAATAATTAATATAGAATAGTGCATAATTATCTAATTAACTAATTGATAATCTTAATGATTATTAATTATAAATTAAAATTATATAAATTTAGCTTATTTAATATTATAAACTCTCATTTCGTCATGTTAGTTTTTAATTAACTTTGTATTGAATTTTCGATCATTTATATGACCTTAAAATTAATTTTTATTATGTTTTATGTAATGATCTTAATTTATAAATCTCCTTTAAACTTAAATCCCTAACCGCCATAAATCCTGATATTTATATTACCAAACAGTTCTCAGGATTAACAAGATTTAACATTTAACAACCAAATAGTTTTAGATTTTAAACACATTTCGGATATTATAATGCTCACTAAAAGTTAAATCCCACTTTATTGCCAAACAGCCCCTTAGGTTGCGTTCAGCCGGAAGAAATTATAGGTCCGATGACCAGACAGTTCGGACAGCAACCCAAACGCGTAAGTCATTGGATATATTGCAGCCGGGGTGTATCTAGGTGAATGTAACACGTCTGAATTAGTGTCCGAATGAAGTCAGACACTGAATGTAATAATTTTCCATTGTGTTGGACTTTGTTAGGTAGGGTGGTTTATTAGTTAAAATATAAATTTTAATAATTAATAATAATTAATAATTTATGATATAGTATATAATAATAATAATAATATGTTAATCATAGTATTATATATTAATATCTCAATTAATTATTACTTAATAAAATATTACATTAATGACATAAATTCTAAGTTAATTTTTTTATTAACCTAAATAGATGTCATTAAAATTATATTATCATGATTTTTATTAATCTTATTTTTTTATTAACCCTTTGTATTTATTTTAGGCAAAATTAGAAAAAGGAATGATTTTATATGATAATATGCAGAATGAGCTTGTAGGAATGAAAAATTTAAAAATGAGCGAACTGCATAACCATGAACACTGCACTATCATCAATCTGGTAACAAGATATACAGATTATTACCGAAAGTTTTTCTAGCACAACCGATTAATCTGATTTCTATGAACGGACATTCCGTGCTATGAACATCCGATCAAGTCGTTATCATATATAAACCGGATAATTATTATTTTAATAATATAAATTTATATTAAATATAAGTTAAACCAATTAATTGATTTAAATAAAAAATAAATTGTTTAGTTAATAATTTAAATATTAAAATTCGGAGTTACCATAAATGACATTCCTATAATTTAAATGGAATAATAAATTTTTATATGTAAATCATTTAATTTTAAAAAAATAATAATTATAAATTTTATAATTTATTTCTTTAATTATATATGATTTTTATTTATAATTTTAAAATATAAATAATAGCTTGATTCGACTATAAGCATGTCACGTTAAGAAACCGGTTGGTAATCCAAATTATGGTTTAAACCTTAAAAATGTGCTTCCGGTCTTTGATTTGGACACATTTGGGCTCGGATTGAGTCTAATTTGGTGTCGTTGTGTTCGTATTTTTGAGACGTTCAGTTCGATTATAAATTTGTTGAAATCAGAGAGTTCAATATTTATACGAAATAACAAATATAAAATATAAAATTTCATAGTAAATTATATGATGTAAAATAAAAATGTAATAATAAATTAAAATTAATATTATTTCTTAAATTAAAATAATTATTATAACAATTTCATAATTTTTATAATTAAATTTTTTTAAATTATATGATTTACATATAGCAAATTACTATACAATTTAAATTATAAAAATTATATTATTAAAATAAAACAATTTATTTAAAAAAAAATTAATATGTTTAATTATATTTAAATATAAATTTATATTATTCATATTTTAAAAATCAGGTTTCTATAGAAACCGGATTTTCAAGGTTCGGTTTCTCTCCTTTTTAAATTTTTTCTGCTCTACGATTCTTATGCGTATTTAGGTATTAAACTTGCTCATTTCTATAATTTGGCCTTTCTTTATATCATCACTTATCTATTTCTATAATTTCTCCTCTTTGTCTTTCTCTTTCAATTTTCTCATGTCACTTACTAACATCTTTTACTATAATGTTAGAGGTTTAATCAATGATGGTACCAATTTTCTCATGTCACTTACTAACATCTTTTACTATAATGTTAGAGGTTCAATCAATGATGGTACTTTATATGCGTATACCTTAATATCCACTTGATCTGCGTATACCTTAGGTGTAATCAAGATTGCCTATGTGTCTCTTGCAATACCTCTCTTATCTGCATATATGTTGAATCTTTATACAAACCTAAAAATTTAAGCTTTCTCTCTCTACCAACATAAATATTCTGGCAAGAAATAGTTTTACGGTGTTTATTAAATGAAATAACTATTAACTTTTATTTATGCAAGCCCGAAACATTTGATAAAAAAAATAAACGGATAATAAGATGGCAGAGGAAATATCCATTTATTTAGTTCACAATCATGTATTATTATTATTATTATTTTTGGACATTTAGGCCATTTAAGGCAAACTCACACACACAACGCATACACAGAGACTCAAACCCTAGACCTCTTAGTTGGAAGCCTAAGCTCTCAACCAACAAGTCAAGGTGAGTTGTGTATCATGTATCATTTTAAGTAGATGTAATGAAAGCGGTAGGAATTATCAAATGAAAGATGTAGGATAATAATTATAAATTACATCACGACAAACATGAAAATTATAATATTTGCTTTTACATTATCTTTATATATAAATAGCATCAATCTCAAAGCAAATCCAACAACTTTTAATCCCATTATCATATAATTTATGTGAGGATAACCTGACATAAAATTATTCTAAGGTGCAAATATAATTTCAATGTAGATCTCCATTGAAAGACTGCTTTTTCTTGAGCCAAAGTTTGCAACAGGGATTTCCAGGTGGGTTGCAACAATGTGGTGGAAACGGCGACGATGCTAAATTTTGAGCCTCCCCCATGCAAGCAATCATTCCAACAAGAGATATTATTAGGAGTAGAAGAAGAACTACAAATATCTTACCCATCGATCTCTTTCTTTAGAAGTTGTTCTTTCTTTTGATGAAAACTCATTGATTCAATTCAAATATTTATAGGCCAAAACTATTTGAATCTTTCAAAAAATATATATATATATAATAAGTTTCATAATTAAATAAATTTAGATTAATGTGCTGTAACAAGTAATATTTTAAAGAATAACAATTTTTATATACATATTAGGTGTGGCCAACTTTAAAAAAAAATTATATTCTCTTTCAGCATGATGCGGTGTTAATAAGAAGACTTAGGTTTCATTTGGGACTGCTTTTTTATTTCTTCTTAAAACAATTTTTTAGTATAAAAATTTTAATTTAATTTGTACTAAAAAGCCGCTTTAAGAAGCAGGAGGAAAGCCGTCCAAAATGAAGCCTTAATAACATATATCTCCTATGTTAAACTTCAAAGGTATTTAAAGTTTTAAAGAGATTCATTCAAGTGGGTTTTCCATTTTATCTCTAACCTAATTGAGTCATTCATCCGTCTCAACCAACAAAATTACAAAATAATAATAATAATAAACCAACAAAATTACAATTGTATAATAGCATATGCTACATATATTTAATAGGTAAATGACGAGTTGTGATAAAAAAAAACTTATCCTCATAGGGGGCCCATACCTGAGAAACTCATCTAACAATCCGTTTGGCAGTACTTGCCTGAAACCCATAATAATAATTTTTTTCTGAAGCTTTACTCATCTCTAGAGTTCATCAATACGCCTGAGGCGTCCAATAACTGGCTTGATCATATCAAGCATGATGAAAATGAAAGACAATAAACATGCCATTGTGAAAATCGAATTCAATTTGCTATGACAAAAATCAAAATCATCCAATTTTTTATCATTTTGTTATATAGGTTGTGTAGACATGCTTAGGGCAACAAAATCATGTAGGAAGTACTACTGAAATCGTCAAATTCACTACACAAAGAAGAAATATAAATCTCATGAAGTGATGAAATTAAAATTGATACAAACAAAAGTAAATAAATATGTATCTTTACTTATGAAAATGATGAACACAATACCAACATAAGTGGACAGGGATGGGTTATTGATGTGTGCATATGATGATAGTAGTGGTTTAAAAAGTGATGTTAAAGATACCGTTCAACAACAATTTAAACCACTATTTGTAGTAGTGGTTTAAACCACGGTCTATATTCGTTAAATAAAGGTCATTTCTAATATTTTCTAAGTATTTTTAGGTCTACCTCTACTTTTATTAACATAAGTCAAATATAATATATCTGCTTCCCTAATCGAGTCTTCGGAAGGCTACCGTTTTATGTGACTAACCATCTAAGGAGACTCTCGAATCTTATCTTCCACTAGAGCTACTTCAACCTCTTCACGTATAAGTTCATTTCGTATCTTGTTGCCTACATTTAGGATATATTGATACTTTCTGAATTAAACTCAATTATATTTTATTTATTGTAATGCATCTGTAATGAACTTGGATATATCGCTATTAATTAATGTTATAGTATCATGATAATATGTGCGTAAAAGATAAGTAAAGACTGGTTGACTCATTAGATGGAGAATGATTGACCTATACATGATGGTGGGCTTACGAGCGTTTCTTTAAACATTATGATTTGATGGTATCATCTACTAATTTGCGTGATGTATATTCAGAATTATAAGGAGTTAGTATTGTGCCGACGGTCAAAAAGTGACAACTCTTTTTACTGAGCTAACGATTATTGACTACATATTACTGATTACTGAAAAAACACTGTGATAGTCAAAACTTCTTACTTGTTTAGTGTGATTACTAAAATACATGTTATTGAGGTATTATTCCTATTACTGTATAGATTTATTGTTACTACATAAATTTACTATTACTGTATTATTTTACTGCTCCTGCCCTTGGATGGTTACTATTACTAATATAGACACCAATAATGTTTAATACTATTAATTCACTATATCAATACTAAATATGAGACATAACAAGTATGTAATATACTAAGCATGTGACATGATAGATAATATGTGTACACTCTTATATAATTTTACTACATTAATATGATTTTGACAGCCTTTACTGATATTTTGGTTTCACTGCTTAATACTATTTCTTTACTGATTGATTGTACTGATATGAAGAATGTTTAATCAATTCGACATTTATTTAGGTTTATTGTGTTCCTTATTGAATTACTTTAGTGTCTTCCTTACCAGACTATTTTATTTGTTTTACAAACTTTACTACTATTGCATGTGAGTTTTACTATTTCTTGATTGATTCAATGATCATATATATAAATGCTAATGCTATGATTTAATTGATAACATGTATATTGCTTATTTACCTGCTTTGAGTTCAGTTGTAAATTTTGCTAACTTGCTGGACTCTTGAGCTTATTATATATGGTTACATATTCTTAGGTTGGGGAAAATGAGCAGGAGTGAGAGAATGACTAGGATCCTTCAGGTTCAAGTTCCTTCTTTTGTGCTTAGGATAAATTAGTTGTGGTATGATTGTATAGATCATAAGTGGTATATATAATTTTTTTTTAAAAATGAATACAAATGTATATATTGATATTTTGATCAATAGTTTTATTGATGTTGCTATATATATTGATAAAAGAAATTAGATAGTTCTGATTATGTAAATTAAAAGATAAAATATTCATTCTTCCAAATTAGATTACTCGTAAGATCGATACACACTATCATTTTAACACTAACTCTAACTTCTAATGTTAGCACCAAAATTTATATTGAACTTTTTGGTCTATGATTTCCCCTTCTAATGGAGAACGATAAAAACAAACAATAAAAAATCTCTTGAAGGCATCTCTCATGGCATATGGCTCTTCTAACTTCCACGATAAATTACATTCTATGCATTATAATACTATTATTTTTTGTCGACACCATCTCCAATCATAAGAGAGTGCATCATTTCTAATCGATTGCAAGCATTAGTGGAATCATTATAGTAATACAGACCCAATGATCTTTCCCTTTTATGAGCATTCCATATGCAAATTTTAGTGTCTATTGCAACTCCTCTTTGATCTATGTGTATGCTAAATTTTCGTGCGAAAATAAGGAGTTACAAACTCTTTCTTTCTTTATCATTGCAAATGTTATGTCATGTAGCAGTTTGCATTGTTAGTGAGAAATGATCCTTTGTTGTGAAGCTATGTCACTACCTGCTAAATAATTTCAGAATAGTTGCTACAAATTATTTTTAAGTCCTAGAACCCTAGCACAAAAAAGTTGGATTGTTTCATCATTTCAAACATATATACTTAAATATTTAATTTCAATGACTTACAAAATTTGTTTAATAATGTAAACTTTAAAGAGTTATTATAACATAAGCAATTATAATAGTACATGAACTTGAGATGATTGGTACATGGAATAAAAAAAAAATACCCTAAATCACTTGCAAAACTTTAAAGTTGGTTATAATACTTAGAAGGACTTACATGTTATCATACAGAAATGGTTATAAAAAAATAAATATAATAATATATATTGATAATTATTTCATATATTCTTATGTACTTGCTTATGTAAAATAAATAAAATAATACCTTATGCATATACTTGTAAATATACATATTTTTTATTAGTAGATTTGTATAGCCAATTTTGTAAGGCAAACTTAACAGAATCTTAAGATTGGAGTTCAAAACCCAAATTGATCAATATCAAGTCATAGTTTACGGGACCTCATATCAGACTTACATGAAGCCAAAGGCTTGCAAACATATATTTATATAGCATGCTTCGCAACGAATGCCCTTCCATAAGCAGCTACTTTAACAAATAAAATATGCGAGTAGAAATACATATTTATGTTGTGCTTATAGTCGAATTGAGTGGCTTGATGGGATAAATCCAACAAGCCCAAATCACTCAATTCTGATTTTATTAAGATATTTAAATGCTAAAAACATGCTTCATGATTAAGAGAATTGATATGGATAGTACAATGGTGTTTTGGATTCTCATTCAAATTACTAAAATGCCCATAAAAAACATATATATAGAGCCCATTCTCCACAATAGGAGTGGGAGGAGAGAACCTACAAAGCTCTCATATAATTTCCAACTGTAACCGTTGAAGACCACAACCAGCTATTGTCACTGACAACCACTATCATCGTCAATGATCACCATCAATAATCACCACTATCTCCAAAATTCTAACAAGATTTAACTTTGTTGTTAGGTTTCAATTATTCGATTGCAAACACTATACTTTTGGAATCCCTAAAAAGAAAATCAAGCTTTGTTGTTGGGCGTTAAATGTTCATCTGTGGACACTTCATTAATCCCCCTAAAGAAAAATTAGACACTTGTTTCCAAATAATCTCATATTCCTTAGCCTATGAGGAGGATTCTTGTATCACCTTTTTAATTGAGCTAGCCTCCATGATTTTTTCATTTCTGAGTTTTCCACGTAAGAAAATTTATTATCTTACTATTTTTATTGTCCGTGTTAAATTATTGTACAATGTTGAGATATAAGGCATATTCTTTCAACTTAAATTTTCTAGCATGTAACAATTATGATTATTATTATTACTTTATATAAATATAATGCATAAAAATTCAAAGCTCTATTGTATTTTTTAGCTATCACCATCGAAGACCACAACCAACTATTACCACCGACAACCACTATAGTTGCCGATGATCACCATCAATAATCACCACTATCTCTAGAATTCTAATAAGATTTAACTTTCTTATTAGGCTTCAATTATCCGATTGCAGACACCATACTTCTTTAATCCCTATAAAGAAAATCAAGCATTGTTGTTAGGTGTTAAATGTTCATTTGTGGACATTTGATTTATGTAATGCCCCTAAAGAAACACCAGACACTTATTTTCAAATAATCATGTCTTCTTAAGCCTTTGAGGAAGGGATGATTATTGCATCACCTATTATATAGGAGATTTTTCAATTGAGTCAGTCTCTGTGATTCTTCCCTTTTTGGGTTTTTCACGTAAGAAAAATTTCTTATCTTATGATTTTATTGTGAGTGTTGAATTTTTGTACAATGTTGAGATATAAGACACACTCTTCTAACTCAAATTTTCTAGCACGTTACAATTATGATTATTATTATTTCTTTATATTAAAGTAATGCATAAAAATATTCCCTTAAAAACTTATTGAACTCTCAAAATCTATATATATTTTTTTACTTAGTTCTTCCTTACATTAAATGTGATCTATAATTTATATATAATTTAAAGCTGTCCCAAACGAATCCTAAGACTTCCTTTAGAACAACTTTCTTCTTCTTTGGTTTTTATATAGATCACAATCACAATTTCTATTTAGCTTTTATTTTTTGATACTTTCAAGAAATTTTTATGCTAAGAAGCTGCTTTTTACAACAACTTAAAAAAAAGTTATGTATAAAATAATTTAGTATCAAGTTTGTAGAATATCAAGTTTAGTATAAAATAAGTCATGACTTGCATAATATCAAGTTTGTTGCAATTTGGCATAAATATCCTATTGCATTTTATTAGGTGCCCATTTACAATCCTCTGACCACTTTTACCCAACTACAGTCCTTCAATCATTATGGACCAACTACAGTCTTTCAACTTGCATCTCTCAACTATAGCCCTACGATCACTGTCGCCCCACTATGATAATTCGACCACTTTCACCCCACTGTGGTCCTCCAATCACTATCGTCCACTATGGTCCTCTAACATCTGTTGCTCTACTAAAGTCCTTCAACAACCATCACCTTACGGTAGTCCTTAAACCTCCATTCCACAAGTACGTTCCTTTGACAACCATCGTCCAACTATGGTCATTCACCCTTAACGCGTGATTACGGTCCTCCAACCATAATCATCTGATTATGCTCCTCCAACCATTGTCATATGACTATAATCTTCCAACTAAAATCACCCGACTAAAGTCCTTTGCCCATTGTTGCTTGACTACGATCCTCTGACAATCACTACCCAACTATGGTTCCCTTGACCACAATCTCTCATGTTTGGTCTTCTGGCCTTTGTCAACCGACTATGATCTTTCCAAACATCATTTCCTGATTATGATTCATCGACCTTGATCACACAACAATGACCCTTTAATCACTTTCACCCGACTATGGTCCTCTGATCACCGTCACTCCACTATGATCCTTGAACCATAGTCCCCCTCGATTATATTATTCAGACAACCATCACTTGCCAATGTTCCTTCGACCACCATCGCCTGAGTACGGGCATACAATCAAGATTTCTTGGCTACAATTCTCAAACCACCATTGTCCGACTATAGTTCTACGATTTATAGTCATTCACACCCATAAAATTTAGTACTAATGCAAACACAAACAATTATTCTATGAATGATTCACATCATTGGAATCAACGCTAACTCTAGACATCAGCTCTAGGGTTTATGTTGCGTTTATTTGTCCTTGGTCTTTGCTCCTCGGAGGAGTACAACCAAATATGGAGTAAATAATCTCCTAAAGATAATTCTGATGCCATTGAATTTTTACAATTTCCACTGTGTAATTCAATCTATATAGTTTATATATGTTATAATTTACAACCCAATTTTCAATAATAAAAAATTGCATCATTTGTAACAATTTGAAAACATATTACTAAAATCATTTTAACTAGTCAAAGCCTTGTGGGTTTTTTGTTTCTTGCAATGCCACTCTTATCTGCATGCGTATATGCTGGGTCTTTAAACAAATTTAAAAATTTAAATTCTCTATCTCTCTACTCAATAATTTGACATTGTTTATTTAATGAAATTACTATTAAATTTTAGTTATGGCGGACTAAACAAACATATAATAAGAGGATAGAGGAAAGATATCTTTATTTAGTTAACAATTGTGTACTATTCTAATATAAATTACATCATCATGACGAGCATGGGAATTATTATATTTGCTTTTACATTATCTTTATATATAAATAACATCAATCTCAAAGCAAACCCAACAACTTTTAATCCAATTATCATATAATTTATGTGAGGATATCCTCACATAAAATTATTCTAAGGTGCAAATATAATTTAAATATAATATAGATCTCCATTGAAAGCCTACTTTTTCTGGAGCCATAGTTTGCAACAAAATGACAAAAAAAATTGTGCAAGTAAAATACTATAATATCAATATTTTGGCTAAGATGATTTGTCATTTGGACTTATATTGACTCTAGAAAAAAAAAAATATTTTGCAGAGTCAACATATATGAGTTATTACTATGTATATATATTAGTTCTTGGCATTGTAGTGCTACATACTACAACATTGCAGTGCTGCATGCAGAAATCTTGATTACTGTAGAACAAAAAATAGAGTACAGTTGAGCTCTCTATTGCAGCGATGCCGAGCTTTAGCTTATATTTTAAAATTTTAAATTAATTCATTTTAAAATTTTGAATTATTACGCTAGATAAAACTAACTTCACTATAATAGAAATGCGCATTATCGGTGGAATTTTTGATGAAACGGAAATTCCAGGGGAATTTCTCATGCGGGTGAGTACCGACGAATTTTTCCATCGGTTTTTATTTTCCTAGGCGGGTTTTACTGGAGGAAAATTTTTAGTCTGAAATCAATTTTTCTGCTGGAAATTTGCTGATTTTCGCCGGAAATCAAACATTTTCCATTTTTATAGTACTCGTTGGTGTCATTATTTATCCTCAAACACTTAAATTAGTTATTTTAATATGGAACACCTTCTTATTGAAGCCATAACAAGGTGGCAGCACATTCTTAATATTTGTTTTTTAAACATTCGATCAAATGTTTGGATCCGCAAGAAGACAGACTCTCAACAAATCTCCATCTTGATCATCTGATTATTCTTCTTTCTCTTAAGTTTAACTTTTCAATGCTCAGACATACGTGGAATAGGTCATGATTTAGTAATCATAACAATTGTATCTTTAATAAGAGCGTTGCAATTTAGCTACCATAAAGATCTATAACTTTCTTCTATTTGAATGCAACGAAAAAATAGCGGTCAAAAGCTATCTCAAACGATGCCTTAGTCATGAAATCTCTTTTATTGTTTCTACCAAAACAATATACTCAACTTATATTATATAGATAAAGCTACTGTATGTTGAAGAGTTGCCTTCCAAGTGGTATATCCTTGAATGTGAAATGCATAACTAGCGAGTGATCTTTGATGATTTAAGGCTTCGTTTGGTATGGTTTTCTTACTACTTCTTAAAGCAAATTTTTATTACAAAAATTAAAAAAAAAAATTTACTAAAAAGTTACTTTAAAAAGCCATAAATAAGCATTCCAAAATGAAGCATAAATCTTATGCAAAATCAGAGGTTCAATACCCAACAAGCTTTCAACAACTCTATCTGTTTGGTCAATTCACAATTCATGACCAACAATCCATTGAAAATACCTTAATTTCCACTTTATCTATGTATACCTTAGGTGTAATCAAGATTATCTAGGTGTCTCTTCCAATACCTCTCTTATTTGCATATATGCTGGATCTTTATACAAACCTAAAAATTTAAGCTTTCTCTCTCTACCAACATAAATATTCTGGCAAGCAATAGTTTGATAGTGTTTATTTAATGAAATGACTATTAGCTTTTATTTATGTTATCCCAAAACATTTGATAAAAAAATAAACGGATAATAAGAGGGTAGAGGAAAAATCTCTTCATTTAGTTAACAATCATGTATTATTTTAAGTAGATGTAATGAAAGCGGTACGTAGGAATTATCAAATATAAGATGTATGATAATAATTATATATATGTCAATATATTCTAATATAAATTACATCACGACGAGCATGAAAATTATTATACTTGCTTTTACAGGATCTTTATATATATATATAACATCAATCTCAAAGCAAATCCAACAACTTTTAATCCCATTATCATATAACTTATGTGAGGATATCCTCACATAAGTTTTTCTAAGTTTCAATGTAGATCTCCATTCAAAGACTGCTTTTTCTTGAGCCATGGTTTGCAACAGGGATTTCCAGGTGGGTTGCAGCAATTTGGTTGAAAGTGCAATGGTGCTACCTCACGAGCCTCCCCCATGCGAGCTATCATCCCAACAAGAGCTATTATTAGGAGTAGAATAAGAACTACATATATCTTACCCATCGGTCTCTTTCTTTAGAAGTAGTTCTTCCTTTTGATGAAAACTCATTGATTCAACTCAAATATTTATAGGCCAAAACTATTTGACTCTTTCAATATATATATAATTTCATAATTAAATAAATTTAGATTAATGTGCTGTAACAAGTAATATTTTAAAGAATAACAATTTTTATATACATATTAGGTGTGGCCAACTTTAAAAAAAAATTATATTCTCTTTCACCATGATGCGGTGGTAATAAGAAGACTTAGGTTTCATTTGGGACTGCTTTTTTATTGCTTCTTAAAACAATTTTTTAGTATAAAAATTTTAATTTTTGTACTAAAAAGCCGCTTTAAGAAGCATGAGGAAAACCGTCCCAAACGAAGCCTTAATAACATATATCTGCTATGTTAAACTTCAAAGGTATTTAAAGTTTTAAAGAGATTCATTCAAGTGGGTTTTTCTTTTTATCTCTAACCTAATTGAGTCATTCATCTGTCTCAACCAACAAAATTAAAAAATAATAATAATAATAAACAAACAAAATTACAATTGTATAATAGCATAAGCTACAAATATATTTAATAGGTAAATGACGAGTTGTGATAAAAAAAAACTTATCCTCATAAGGGGCTCATATGAGAAACTCATCTAACAATCCGTGTGGCAATACTCGTATGAGACACAATAATATTTTTTTTTTTCTGAAGCTTTATTCATCTCTAAAGTTCATCAATACGCCAGAGACGTCCAATAACTGGCTTGATCATATCAAGCATGATGAAAATGAAAGACCATAAACATGCCATTGTAAAAAATCGAATTCAATTTGCTTGACAAGAATCAAAATCATCCAATTTTTTATCATTTTGTGATATTGGTTGTGTAGACATGCTTAGGGCAACAAAATCAGGTAGGAAGGACTATTGATATCATCAAATTCACTACACAGAAGAAATATAAATCTCATAAAGTGATGAAAATAAAATTGGTACAAACAAAAATAAATAACTTTTTGTCTTTACTTATGAAAATGATGAACACAATACCAAAATAAATGGACGGGGATGATCGATGTGTGCGAATGCTGAATCACTGTTAAAAAAAAAACAAAAACAAAAAAAAAAATTAGCAGTAGTGGTTTAAACCGCGGTCTATATTCATTAAATAAAAAATGTCATTTCTAATATTTTCTAAATCTTTTTCTGTCTACCTCTACCTTTATTAACATAAGTCAAATATAATATATCTACTTTTCTAATCGAGTCATCGGAAGGCTACCGTTTTATATGACTAAACCATCTAAGGAGACTCTATATAATCTTATCTTCCAATAGAGCTTCTTAAACCTTTTCACGTATAAGTTCATTTCATATCATGTTCCCTACATTTATGATATTTTGACACCTTTTGAATTAAACTTTATGAATATCTAATAAATTAACTAAAATTTTTGTCTTTACTTATGAAAATGATGAACACAATACCAAAATAAATGGACGGGGATGATCGATGTGTGCGAATGATGAATCACTGTTTAAAAAAAAATTAGCAGTAGTGGTTTAAACCGCGGTCTATATTCATTAAAGAAAAAAATGTCATTTCTAATATTTTCTAAATCTTTTTCGGTCTACCTCTACCTTTATTAACATAAGTCAAATATAATATA
Source organism: Dendrobium catenatum (assembly GCF_001605985.2). Classification (NCBI taxonomy): domain Eukaryota; kingdom Viridiplantae; phylum Streptophyta; class Magnoliopsida; order Asparagales; family Orchidaceae; genus Dendrobium; species Dendrobium catenatum. The sequence continues at coordinate 344,119 of NW_021319827.1, read as the reverse complement.
TCTACTTTCCTAATCGAGTCATCGGAAGGCTACCGTTTTATGTGACTAAACCATCTAAGGAGACTCTATATAATCTTATCTTCCACTAGAGCTTCTTAAACCTTTTCACGTATAAGTTCATTTCATATCATGTTCCCTACATTTATGATATTTTGACACCTTTTGAATTAAACTTAATTATATTTTATTTATTATAATTAATGCATATGTAATGAACTTGGATATATCGTTATTACTATTATAATATCATGATAATGTGTGTGTAAAATTATACAGGATGGTGGACTGACAAACTTTCCTTTAAATATTGTGATTTGGTGTTATCATCAACTGATTCATGTGATGTTGATTCAGAATTATACAGAGTTATTATTGTGCTAACAGGCAAAGAGTGACAACTTTGTTTACTGAGCTAACGATTATTGTCTACAGATTACTGATTGCTAAAAAGCATTGTGATAGTCAAAACTTCTTACTCGTTTAGTGTGATTACTGAAATATATATTATTGAGGCATTATTCTTATTATTATACGAATTTATTATTACTGTATGAATTTACTATTACTGTATTATTTTACTGCTCCTACCCCTGGACAATTACTATTAGGGGTGTAAATTCGGGTCACGGGTCAGGTTCAAATTTCTGACCCGTTTGATCAATATCAAGTCATAGTTTAAGGGACCTCATATCAGACTTACATGAAGCCAAAGGCTTGCAAACATATATTTATAGCATGCTTCGCAACGTACGAATTCCCTTCTATAAGCAGCTACTTTTACAAATAAAATATGCCAGTAGAAATACATATTTATGCTATGCTTATAGTAGAATTGAGTGGCTTGATGGGATAAATCCAACGAGCCCAAATCACTCAATTCTGACATTATTAAGACACTTAAATGCTAAAAACATGCTTCATGATTAAGAGAATTGATATGGATAGTACAATGGTGTTTTGGATTCTCATTCAAATTACCAAAATTCCTATAAAAAAACCAATATATAGATCCCATTCTCCGCAATAGGAGGGGGAGGAGAGAACTACAAAGCTCTCATGTAATTTCCAACTATCACCGTCGAAGGCCACAACCAACTATTGCCACT
>NW_021319827.1:339786-342913 GCF_001605985.2 Dendrobium catenatum | reverse complement strand
AACAACCACCCATTCTCGACAATGATCACATCAATATCACCACTATCTCCATTCTAACCAAGATTTAACTTTTTGTTATGTTTCAATTATTTGATTGCAAACACTTACTTTTGGAATCACCTAAAAAGAAAAATCAAGCATTGTTGTTGGGTTGTTAAAGTTTCATCTAGGCGATTACTTGATAACTGTTAACCCCCTAAAGAAAATTAGATACTTGTTTTCAAATTATCCTCATCTTCTTTAGCCTTGAGGAGGATTCTTGTATTACCTATATACAGAGATTTTCTTAATTGAGCTAGTCTCCGTGTTTTTTTCTTTATGAATTTTCCACGTAGAAATTTATTGTCTCACCATTGTTTATTGCCGTGTTATTATTGCCCCATGTTGAGCATAAGACAGCATTTTTTCGACTCAAATTGGGTCTAGCATATAACAATTATGATTATTATTATGCTTTATATAAATGCTAATGCATAAAAATACAAAGCTCAAAGAAAATCAAGCTTTGTTGTTGGGTGTTAAATGTTCATCTGTGGATACTTGATTAATGTAATCCCCCTAAAGAAAAATTAGATACTTGTTTTAAAAAAATCTCATTTTCTTTAGCCTATGAGGAGGATTCTTGTATTACCTACTATACAAGAGATTTTTTTAATTGAGCTAGTCTCCGTGGTTTTTTCCTTTATGAATTTTCCACGTAAGAAAATTTATTGTCTCACCATGTTTATTGTCCATGTTAAATTATTGCACAATGTTGAGATAAGACACATTTTTTCGACTCAAATTTTCTAGCATATAACAATTATGATTATTATTATTGCTTTATATAAATGTAATGCATAAAAATGCAAATCTCAATTGTATTTTTCAGCTATCACCGACGAAGACCACAACCAGCTATTGCCATCGACAACCACTATCGTTGATGATGATCACCATCAATAATCACCACTATCTCTAGAATTATAAAAAAAAATTAACTTTGTTGTTAGGTTTCAATTATTTGATTGCAGACAACATACTACTTTAATCCCTATAAAGAAAATTAAGCATTGTTTTAGGTGTTAAATGTTCATTTGTGGATACTTAATTTATGTAATGCCCCTAAAGAAAAATCAAACACTTGTTTTCAAACAATCTTGTCTTCTTTAACCTATGATCAGGAAGGGAGGATTTTTGTATCACCTATTCTATAGGAGATTTTTCAATTGAGTTAGCCTCTGTGATTTTTCCCTTTTTGGATTTTCCACGTAAGAAAATTTCTTTTCTTATTATTTTTATTTTGCGTGTTGAATTTTTGTATAATGTTGAGATATAAGACACACTCTTCTGACTCAAAATTTCTAGCACATAACAATTATGATTATTATTATTGCTTTATATCAAAGTAATGCATAAAAATATTCTTTTAAAAACTTATTGAACTCTCAAAATCTCTTTTTTTTACTTAGTTCTTCGTTACATTAAATGTGATCTATAATTTATATATAATTTAAAATGAGAATGACAATTAACAAGACATTTAAGAATATGATAATTACTTTCACCCAACTATGATCCTCTGATCACCGTCACTCCACTATGATCCTTGAACCATAGTCCCTCGATTGCAATATTCAGACTATCATCACTTGCCAATGTTCATTCAACCACCATCGCCTGAGTATGACCATCCAATCAAGGTTTCTTGGCTATAATACTCCAACCACAATTGTCCGACTATAGTTCAGCGATTTATAGTCACTCACACCCACAAAATTTTGTACTAATGCAAACACAAACAATTATTCTAAGAAAGATTCACATCATTGGAATCAACGCTAACTCGATCCAGACATCAGCTCTAGGATTTATGTTGCCTTTATTGGTCGTTGGTCTCTGCTCCTCAAAGGAGTTAAACCAAATATAGAGTACATGATCTCCTAAAGATAATTCTGATGCCATTGAATTTTTACAAATTCAACTGTGTAATTCAATCTATATAGTTTATATATGTTATAATTTAACAACACATTTTTCAATAATCAGAATTTGCATCATTTGTAACTAATTGAAAACATATTACTAAAATCATTTTAATTAGTCAAGGCCTTGTGGGTTTTCCATTTGTAAGCTTTTCACGTAAAAACTTATGTGTCTCTTGCAATGTCACTCTTATCTGCATGTGTATATGCTATATCTTTAAACAAATCTAAAAAAATAATCTTTCTATCTCTCTACGCAATAATTTGACATTGTTTATTTAATGAAATGACTATTAACATTTATTTATGCCGGCCTGAACAAACATATAATAGGAGGATAGAGGAAAGATATCTTTATTTAGTTAACAATCGTGTACTATTTTAAGTAGATGTAATGAAAGTAGTATGTTCTAATATATTTATATTGGCTTTTTGTTGGTTACCTTAGCTCCCTATTTTTTGCAACTATAGCTCTTGTATTTGCCAAAAATTGTCTTCTTTTGATATTTGGAGCTTATGTTTTGGACTTATCATTTGCAACTACAGCTCTTATGTTCCTCAGGATAATGAACGTCGACTTAGAATTTTTCTAAGCTATCATTTTTTTAGATCAGATTTTCAACGGCCCTTACATTCATAATTCAATTATGACAATTTTGTCTTTTTTTACAAAAATTTGTCAAATTTTATTGGGCTATAATTTGTTCATTATTTCTCAAAAACAAATAAATAAATAAAAAATTTTACAGTCATCAAATATAAAATGTGTCAAGCAGGAATGTGTTAGAGCCAAAACTGCTACCAATAAGCTCATTTACCTAACTTAAATTTTAGCATCATGATATGCTTATTTTGCCAGGGATCAAACACTATAATTTATAACATCATATTATTTTGCATATTTTAAGTGCAATTTTATTTGCCTCTTTCTTTTAATAACTTGAGTTAGACATATAACTATATGTATATATTATGCTTTTCAATTACGTTTATACATATATATTAGATTCAAATTTATTTGCGAGTGACATCACAACCTTACTTATGGCTCTTGTTATGCAGATAGAGCAAGGAGAGGAGGATAATGAATGGGTGAATCAGAAGATGGCTCTCAAATCCAACACTCTATGTGAATAGTAAATGACATAACCTCCACCCCCCCC
>NW_021319827.1:321159-339686 GCF_001605985.2 Dendrobium catenatum | reverse complement strand
TGCTGCTCACACCGGGCTCGCCTTACCCAAATTCTATAAAAACCAATATATAGATCCCATTCTCCCATAGTAGGGGGAGGAGAGAACTACAGAGCTCTTCATGTAATTTCCAACTATCACCGCTCGAAGGCCACAATCAACTATTGCCACTGTACACACCACCGATCAATCGTCAATGCTCACACAATAAATCACACTTATCTCCAAAGTTTTCTAACAAGATTAACTTTGTTGTGGGTTTCTTATTCGATTGCAACACTTTACTTTGAATCCCTTAAATAAGAAATCAAGCTTGGTGTTGGGGTTAAATGTTCAGTCTGTGCGTACCTTGATTAATTAATCCCCCTAAACAAAAATTAGTTACCTTGTTTTCAATATCTCTTTTCTTTAAGCCTCATGAGGAGGATTCTCTTGTATTACCTAATATACACTGAGATTTTTAATTGAAGCTAGTCTCCATTGGTTTTTCTCTTTTGGATTTTTCCAGTAAAGAAATTTATTGTCTTCTATGTTTTATTGTCCGTGTTAAATTTACTTTGCACAATGATTTGGAGATAAAGACACATTTTTTCGACTCAATTTTCTAGGGCATATAACAATTTATGATTATATTATGCTTATATAATGTTAATGCGATTTTAAAAATACAAAAAGCTCATTTGTATATTTTCAGCTATCACCGTCCGAAGACACAACCAGCTGATTGCCACGACAGACCACTTATCGGTTGCGCATCTGATGATCACCATCAATAATCACCACTATCTCTAGAATTCTAAAAAAATTTAACTTTGTTGTTAGGTTTCAATTATCCGATTGCAGACAACATACTACTTTAATCCCTATAAAGAAAATTAAGCATTGTGTTAGGTGTTAAATGTTCATTTGTGGAAACTTAATTTATGTAATGCCCCTAAAGAAAAATCAAAAACTTGTTTTCAAACAATCTTGTCTTCTTTAACCTATGATCAAGAAGGGAGGATTTTTGTATCACCTATTCTATAGGAGATTTTTCAATTGAGTTAGCCTCTGTGATTTTTTCCTTTTTGGGTTTTCCACGTAAGAAAATTTCTTTTCTTATTATTTTTATTTTGCGTGTTGAATTTTTGTATAATGTTGAGATATAAGACACACTCTTCTAACTCAAAATTTCTAGCACATAACAATTATGATTATTATTATTGCTTTATATCAAAGTAATGCATAAAAATATTCTTTTAAAAACTTATTGAACTCTCAAAATCTCTTTTTTTTTTTTAACTTAGTTCTTTGTTACATTAAATGTGATCTATAATTTATATATAATTTAAAATGAGAATGATAATTAACAAGACATTTAAGAACATGATAATTAGTTCTTCGTCACACAACAATGACCCTTTAATCACTTTCACCCGACTATGATCCTCTGATCACCGTCACTCCACTATGATCCTTGAACCATAGTCCCTCGATTGCAATATTCAGACTATCATCACTTGCCAATGTTCATTCAACCACCATCGCCTGAGTATGAGCATCCAATCAAGGTTTCTTGGCTACAATACTCCAACCACAATTGTCTGACTATAGTTCAGCGATTTATAGTCACTCACACCCACAAAATTTTGTACTAATGCAAACACAAACAATTATTCTAAGAAAGATTCACATCATTGGAATCAACGCTAACTCGATCAAGACATCAGCTCTAGGATTTATGTTGCCTTTATTGGTCCTTGGTCTCTGCTCCTCAAAGGAGTAAAACCAAATATAGAGTACATGATCTCCTAAAGATAATTTTGATGCCATTGAATTTTTACAAATTCGACTGTGTAATTCAATCTATATAGTTTATATATGTTATAATTTAACAACACATTTTTCAATAATCAGAATTTGCATCATTTGTAACTAATTGAAAACATATTACTAAAATCATTTCAATTAGTCAAGGCCTTGTGGGTTTTCCATTTGTAAGCTTTTCACATAAAAACTTATGTGTCTCTTGCAATGCCACTCTTATCTGCATGTGTAAGTGCTATATCTTTAAACAAATCTAAAAAAATAATCTTTCTATCTCTCTACGCAATAATTTGACATTGTTTATTTAATGAAATGACTATTAACATTTATTTATGCCGGCCTGAACAAACATATAATAGGAGGATAGAGGAAAGATGTCTTTATTTAGTTAACAATCGTGTACTATTTTAAGTAGATGTAATGAAAGCAGTATGTTCTAATATATTTCTATTGGCTTTTTGTTGGTTACCTTAGCTCCCTATTTTTGCAACTATAGCTCTTGTATTTGCCAAAAATTGTCTTCTTTTGATATTTGTAGCTTATGTTTTGGACTTATCATTTGCAACTATAGCTCTTATGTTCCTCAGGATAATGAACGTCGACTTAGAATTTTTCTAAGCTATCATTTTCTTAGATCAGATTTTCAACGGCCCTTACATTCATAATTCAATTATGACAATTTTGTCTTTTTTTTACAGAAATTTATCAAATTTTATTGGGCTCTAATTTGCTCATTATTTCTCAAAAACAAATAAATAAATAAATAATTTACATAATTTAAGTGCAATTTTATTTGTGTCAAGCAGGAATGTGTTAGAGCCAAAACTGCTACCAATAAGCTCATTGACCAAACTTAAATTTTAACTTCATAATATGCTTATTTTGAGAGCTCCAGGGATCAAACACTATAATTTATAACGTCATATTATTTTGCGTATTTTAAGTGCAATTTTATTTGCCTCTTTCTTTTAATAACTTGAGTTAGACATATAACTATATGTATATATTATGCTTTTCAATTACGTTTATACATATATATATTAGATTCAAATTTATTCTCGAGTGACATCACGACCTTACTTATGGCTCTTGTTAGGCAGATAGAGCAAGGAGAGGAAGATAATGAATGGGCGAATCAGGAGATGGCTCTCAAATCCAGCACTCTATGTGAATAGTAAATGGCATAACCTATACCCCCCCCCCCCCCCCACCCTCCAAAACCTACCCTCTTTGGACACACCACATACAATCCGTCGGAATTTTTAACGAAATTTTTCCAAAAAAAAAAAAAATCTAATAGAAATTCCCCTAGAATTTCCGTTCCATCGAAAATTCCACCAATAATGCGTGTTTCTCTTATAGTGAAGTTAGTCTTATCTATTAGATTTATGTTGCGTTTATTGGTCCTTGGTTTCTGCTCCTCAAAGGAGTACAACCAAATATGGAGTAAATGATCTCCTAAAGATAATTCTGATGCCAATGAATTTTTACAATTTCCACTGTGTAATTCAATCTATATAGTTTATAAATGTTACAATTTAACAACACATTTTTAAATAATCAGAAATTGCATCATTTGTAACAAATTGAAAACATATTACTAAAATCATTTCAACTAGTCAAAGCCTTGTGGGTCTTTTGTTTCTTGGCTTTTCACATAAAAACTTATGTCTCTTGCAATGCCACTCTTATCTGCATGCGTATATGCTGGATCTTTAAACAAATTTAAAAATTTAAACTCTCTATCTCTCTACTCAATAATTTGACATTGTTTATTTAATGAAATTACTATTAACTTTTAGTTATGCCGGCCTAAACAAACATATAATAAGAGGATAGAGGAAAGATATATTTATTTAGTTAACAATCGTGTACTATTTTAAGTAGATGTAATGAAAACAATATATTCTAATATAAATTACATCATCAAGACAAGTATGGGAATTATTATATTTGCTTTTACATTATCTTTATATATAAATAACATCAATCTCAAAGCAAACCCAACAACTTTTAATCCAATTATCATATAATTTATGTGAGGATATCCTCATATAAAATTATTCTAAGGTGCAAATATAATTTCAATATAGATGTCCATTGAAAGCCAACTTTTTCTTGAGCCATAGTTTGCAATAGGGATTTCCACTAATGCCCAAAAATGACAAAAAAAAATTGTGCAAGTAAATACTATAATATCAATGTTATGGCTAAGATGATTTGTGTATTGGACTTATATTGACTCTAGAAGAAAAATATTTGGCAGATTCAACTTATATCTATATATTAGGTCTTAGCATTGCGGTGCTACATACTACAACATTGCAGTGCTGCATGCAGAAATCTTGATTACTGTAGAACAAAAAATAGATCACAGTTGCGCTCTCTAATGCAACACTTATATTTTAAAATTTTAAATTAATTCATTTTAAAATTTTGAATTATTACGCTAGATAAGACTAACTTCACTATAAGAGAAACACGCATTATTGGTGGAATTTTCGATGGAACGGAAATTCTAGGGGAATTTCTATTAGATTTTTTTTTTTTTGGAAAATTTTCGTTAAAAATTCCGACGGATTTTCGGCGAAAATTTTTCAAAATATTTTTGGCGAATTTTTAAAGTGTTTCTTGGCAATTTTTTTAAATATTGTTAAATAAAATAAAATAATTAGATTTAATAATTATTATTAACTTAAAATAACCAATTAATTAATTTAATAAAAATATAATTAAATTTTACCAAATATAAAATTAATTAAACATAATATTTTACGAAAAAATAAATCATTCTAGAATATTAATAGTTTATTTAAATTCATTCTTAGTTTTAATATTTTATTTTAATTAATTATTTATTTTAATCTTACAGTTTTAGTTTAAACAAAAAAGATATAACATTTTAAACAATTTTTCCATTGCGGCGGATTGGATGCGTGTTGGATTTCCTCTGGATGATCTAAGTTTGAATCCCACCTCATGCGGGTGAGTACCGATGGATTTTTCCATCGGTTTATATTTTCCTACGCGGATTTTACTGGAAGAAATTTTTTAGTCTGAAATCAATTTTTCTGCTGGAAATTTGCCGATTTTCGCCGGAAATCGAACATTTTCCATTTTTATAGTACTCATTGGTGTCATTATTTATCCTCAATCACTTAAATTAGTTATTTTAATATGGAACACCTTCTTATAGAAGCCAGAACAAGGTGGCCGGCAGCACATTCTTAATATTTGTTTTTCAAATAAATAGATGGATGTTATTTTAGATTGTTAAAGAGCTGTTGATATTCAAATATTTGTTTTTTAAACATCCAATCAAATGTTTGGATCCGCACGAAGGTTTAATTGATTATCGACAGACTCTCAACAAATCTCCATCTTGATCATCTGATTATTCTTCTTTCTCTTAAGTTTAACTTCTCAATGCTTAGACATACTTGGAGCAGGTCATGATTTAGTAATCATAACAATTGTATCATTAATAAGTGCGTTGCAATTTAGCTATCATAAAGATCTATAACTTTCTTCCATTTGAATGCAACGAAAAAAATAGCGGTCAAAATCTGTTCCAAACGATGCCTTAGTCGTAAAATCTCTTTTATTGTTTTTACCAAAACAATATACTCAACTTATATTATATAGATAAAGCTACTATATGTTGAAGAGTTGCCTTCCAAGTAGTATATCCTGGAATGTGAAATGCATAACTAGTGAATGATCTTTGTTGATTTAAGGTTCCGTTTGGGACAGTTTTCTTACTGCTTCTTGAAGCAACTTTTTAGTACAAGAATTTACTTTAAAAAGCAGTAAGAAAGCATTCCCAAATGAAGTATAAGGCTTCGTTTGGGATGGCTTTTTTATTGCTTTCTAAAACGGAGTTTTAGTACAAAAATAAAAAAATTTGTACTAAAACTCCGTTTTAAAAAGCAATAAAAAAGCCGTCCCAAACGAAGCCTAAACCTTATGCAAAATCAGAGGTTCAATACTCAACAAGCTTTCATCAACTCTATCCGTTTGGTCAATTCACAATTCATGACCAACAATCCCTTGCAGATACCTTAATATCCATTTTATCTGTGTATACCTTAGGTTTAATCAAGATTACCTAGGTGTCTCTTGCAATACCTCTCTTATCTGCATATATGCCAGATCTTTATACAAACCTAAAAATTTAAGCTTTCTCTCTCTACCAACATAAATATTCTAGCAAGTAGCAAGCAATAGTTTGACAATGTTTATTAAATGAAATCACTATTAATTTTTATTTATGCTAGCCCGAAACATTTGATAAAAAAATAAACTGATAATAAGATGGCAGAGGAAAGATCTCTTTATTTAGATAACAATCATGTATTATTTTAAGCAGATGTAATCAAAAAAAGATGTAGGATAATAATTATATCTCAATATATTGTAATATAAATTACATCATGAGAAACATGAATATTATTATATTTGCTTTTACATTATCTTTATATATAAATAACATCAATCTCAAAGCAAATCCAAAAACTTTTAATCTTATTATCATATATTTATGTGAGGATAACCTCACATAAAATTATTCTAAGGTGCAAATATAATTTCAATGTAGATCTCCATTGAAATCCTACTTTTTCTTGAGCCATAGTTTGCAACAGGGATTTCCAGGGTTGCAGCAATTTGGTTGAAAGCGCGATGGTGCTACCTTTCGAGCCTCCCCCATGCAAGCAATCATCCCAATAAGAGCTATTATTAGGAGTAGAATAAGAACTACAGATATCTTACCCATCGATCTCTTTCTTTAGAATTTGTTCTTCCTTTTGATGAAAACTCGTTGATTCAATGAAAATATTTATAGGCCAAAACTATTTGACTATTTCAAAAAATATATATTTATATAATATGTTTCATAATTAAATAAATTTAGATTAATGTGCTGTAACAAGTAAATATTTTATATACATATTAGGTGTGGCCGGCTTTAAATATATATATTCTCTTTCAGCATGATGCGGTAACAATAAGAAGACTTAATAACATATATATGCTATGATAAACTTCAAAGGTATTTGTCGTTTTAAAGAGATTCATTTAAGTGGGTTTTTTCTTTTTATCTCTAATCTAACTGAGTCATTCATCTATCTCAACCGCCAAAATTACAAAATAATAATAATAAAAAACCAACAAAATTACAATTGTATAATAGCATATGCTACACATATATTTTATGGGTAAACGGCGCCGGGTTTAAACGAAGATCCAATACACATGCATATAAAGATAGAGAGGTTTAAGAGTCATAAAAGAAACCAGAATTTTTATATGGAAAATCCTAATTAAAAAGGGGAAAAACCACGGGGCTCAACCTAGTTAAAAAGATTCCACTAGTGTTTGTAGTCGATTACAAATGGAGCATTTCCTCGGGAAAGGCCTTAGCTCAATGTAGCAAATATACATCATATAGAGCACATTACATAGTGGGAGTAAAAAGAATCTAGTGACATGATCATAATTATTATTAAGAGAATGTTGGACTGTTTGTTTTGGTCGGTAGGATTATAATCAGGGGATGGAGGTCAGAGAGACTAAGGTCTGATGGATTGTAGTCAGCGGGTGACGTTGGCCAAAGGGATTGTATTTAGCGGGTGTTGGAGGTTGGAGGGATCATAGTCACCAGGAGACAGAGGTCTGAGGGACCATAGTCAGTGGGAGACGGACGCTGGAGGGACTATAGTCGGCGGGTGATGGTGGTCGAAGGGACCATATTCGGCTAGCGATAGAGGTCTAGGGATCGTAGTCAGTAGGCAATGGAGCTATGAGGGACTGTAGTCATTGTGCGATGATGATTGGATATATCATAATTGACGAGTGACGGAGGTCAAAGGGACCATAGTCAGCGAGATAGCGAGCAATGGTGGTCGGAGGATCATAGTTGATGAGCAATGGAGGTCGAAGGGACCATAGTTGCCATGCAATGGAGTTCGAAGGTATTGTAGTCGGCAGGTGGTGCTGGTAGAAGGTACCATAGTAGGCGCACAACTATCGATGGTAGCTGGGCGAAGGTCTAGAGGTGGTCAGTGGTCAGGCAGAAGTCCGACGGTGATCATTGGAAGAGCGGTGGTCCTAAAGAAGTTAACAGATGGGCAGTGGTCCAACGGTGGTAACCGGAAGTTTTTTGGGGGTCGGGCTTGGGTAGAACTCAAAGATCCTTGAAGCTTTAGAGCACTTTCTAATATCCAGTCAAAAGGGTCCAAGCCCCCATTTTCATGTTGGAAGATGGTGCCTATTTATAGATTTTTAGAGTGGCATGTCCCATAAATATAGAGAAGGTTCTAGGTTAATTTGGAATGCTCCATCGAACAACCCATTGATTCCCTTGAACATAGAGAGATCATCAAGAATTTAAGTGTTTTTATGATGTCGAAATTAAGCTTTTCGACTATAAGCATGCTATATTTTGATATCATTTGTTCATCCAATTTATGCTATGATCCTTCCAAATGTGCTTCAATCTCTTGATTTGGACCCATTTAGGCTTTGATTGGACTAATTTTGGCGTCATTGTATTCTTCTCCTTGAGACGTTCGATTTGACTATAAGTTTGTTGAAATTGGAGTTTGGATGATTCCAAATTTAATTTTAAAAATTTCCAACTTGAATATGTTTCAAGATTCATGCTCAATCAAGACAATTTTTGGTTACATATCAACCCTAAATCCCATCATTTTCTTTTTCTAATGCAATTTTTATGTCCCCTAGAATTGATCTAATTTTCTCTCACACATTATGTTTCTTGCATAGTTTTTAGACTTTTAGGCTTCCTTTGGGATAACTTTTTTATTCCTTTTTAAAAGAGAGTTTTATTTTTGTACTAAAACTTTATTTCAAGAAGTAATAAAAAAAGTCATCTCAAATGAAGCCTTAGTTGGTTGGTTCAAAGCAACTATTGATTAGATATTCAAATTCTTTTATTTGATAAGTTTTAATTAAATATTTGTACATAATGTGCCAAAATTTTAAGCAAAATATCACATTCTCAATCAAAATTTTCTTCTGTTTGTTATTTCAAATAAAATAACAAAAGAAACATAACTTAAATTCTGTCATTCATACACAGAAATCAAACTTAAATAAGAATTTGATACTTAATAAGACATTAGAAAAAAAAAAATAATTTATTTAGCCGGCCATCATGTATATCAACAAAATTTATTTCTATTTCTTTATACATTCCAAATTTTTATACATTTAACATAAAAAAATCATATAGTCATTCTAATCGGTGAAATTCCACATTATCATATGAAAGATTCATGAAGTTTGTATTTACAACATATAGGAAACTATAAGATAAAAATTGCTTAAATCTTGAAATAAAAATATTTTAGCATATTCAGGAGAGATAACATTTAATAAATCAATAATATTGAAAATGAAAATATAATTTTGTTTATCTACCATGATCGGAAGGAGTTTTGTGATAGATTCGGCCATTCGGGGGACAAAAATCAGAGATGATATTCTCTCTCCTTTCTCTTTCTCTCCCTTTTCTATCCTCTCCTCTCTTCCACAGTAAGGTGAAGGAAATGGGAGTGGGAAATATGGTGAAGTGGTTAATAAATAAACCGACCAGCCAACCCAATCCGAAAAGTACGAGTTTAGGTTGACTCGTTTAATAAACAAGTCAGGTTCAGGCTGACCCGCTAACCCGATTCTAAACCCCGAAAATGAAATGTTAAACTTCTTTTTAATAAATTATTTTTTATTATGATATAATCTTCTTATTTTTTATCAATTAACCTAAAATATATGATTAATTAGTGTATAATAATATATTTTTTAATTAAATGGGTTATTTGGTCGAGTTTGCGGTGAGAGTGGGTCAAAAGTATGGGTTCAGCACTTGACCCATTTATTAAACGGGTCGAGTTCGAGTCGACCAGATTCAGGTTAGTATTGAAACCAATCCATTGACTTATTTTGATACACGGGTTGAGCTCAAGTTGATCAAATTCGGGTTAGTCCCGAACCAAATCCTTTGACCTATTTTGACACTACTAATTATTCTGAATATTTTGGCATTTATAGCATCAATTGACACGTATATCGCAAATATTTGTGCTAGTTGATTATTCTCTCCCTCTAACTTCTCACATAGTTTTCTAGGTTATACTCTCACAGCTTGTCTACTAGAACCCACCAATAGATTTGGATTTAATATTCTCCTGTAACCAATAGATCAATATTAATCTTTTAACAAAATTAAACCTCTTAATAAAAAAATAGAAAGTAATTAAAAATATTAGTTTTGCTTGAATAAGATTATGTATTTATTTATTTATTTATTTATTGACTAAGCTCAAATTAGTCTCGAGTAGGGGTGTCAATTATTAATCCGGCGAGATAACCTGATGCAAATCCTACCCAAAAAATTTGGTTTTGGGTTGACTTGCTTAAGAAACGAATCAAGTTCAGGTTTCAATAGTTAACCCATTTGAAAAATCAGGTTGAGTTAAGGTCAACCTACTAACCTAAATTTGACCAGAGTCAGCCTTACCTATCCATTCATATCGCCCCGCCCGCACTTGTGCATAGTGCTCCATTTAGTCTTGCCAGCCAGGCAGTTCAAAGAAGTCAGTCGCTTGCAAAACCCCAAAATTCTACCCAAGGACCATCACCAGGCCACCATCATAGGATCGTCGTCGGGCTACTATTGTTGGATCATCGCCCGATTATAGCCTCCCTATAACAACCCAAATTTTAACCTTTGTGATATTGCCCACTTTGGCCTAAGGGCCTCACAATTTTTTCATGTTGGTCTAACTTTCCAGGAGATCACTCATCCCAGGATTTCATGAGATGAATATGCTTAACTATGAATTTTCTTAATAAAATTTTAATCATTACATCAAAATGTGCCTTAAGGCTTAAGGGCCTCATGGTTCTGTCATTTTTGTGTAACTTCCTAGGAGTTCACCCATCCAAAAATTTCTTTGGGATGAGCATGCTTAACTGCAAAGTTTCTTAATAACATTTCAATCATTATACAAAAAGGCTGCTCGATGTTTAAGTTTTTATTTTCTTTTTATCTTAAGGGGTTTCACAATCTCTTCCACTTAAGTAACTGATATCCTCATCAATATTTTTATCCCAAAATGATCAACTAGGCATATAGGATTTTAGAGGTGGCCCATACAAGTACAAGTGATGCTCCCGCTTTATAGCACTTTATCCTATACAGAGTTCAAGATGTGACTCCCATGGCGTAGCATTTTTTCTTGTATGACACTTAGTTTTCATCTTTGGTTGGTGCATTACTCTAATATAATTTATAACAACTAAAAATTTTAACTATTGATATATTATCCACTTTGTCATAAGGGCCTCATAATTTTGTTTTGTTGGTGTAACTTCCCATGAGGTTATCTATTCCAAAATTTCTCTACGATGAGCACGCAAAATTGCAAAGTTTCTTAATGAAATTTCAATTATTACACCAAAAGGCATCTCAATATTTAAGAGTTTAGCTTCTTTTTAATTACTTAAGGGTTTCACACTCCCAACCACCATCATCTGATTATATATAGTCCTCCAATCTCCATCACCTAACTACGTCCTCTGAGTACATTGCCTGACTACTACCCCCCAACCACTATCGCACGATTATGATCCTCCGAACTTCATCATTCGACTATGATCCTCCAAACTTCAAAGCGAGTGCAGCCTC
The DNA here is from genome assembly GCF_001605985.2 of Dendrobium catenatum. Lineage (NCBI taxonomy): Eukaryota > Viridiplantae > Streptophyta > Magnoliopsida > Asparagales > Orchidaceae > Dendrobium > Dendrobium catenatum. Next base: position 328,189 of record NW_021319827.1, on the reverse strand, counting down.
TACAATAAACTTTTAGCAATTTTAAATAGTTTAGAGCAAAAAAATTAACACTTTTTTTCACCAATTTATGGGCTGATTTCAGGGAAGACTAAGTTATGATTTAAGAGTTAAGAGCATTACTAGGTGCTCCAAAAATGCCATCTATTGGAACACCATAAAGCATCCCAATAAATAGTTCTGAGGGCACATGATCTATTAGGACAACTAATAAACATAACTCGTAGGTGGATGTTGGAATAGAGTTAAAGAGCATTACTAGGTGCTCCAATAAATTAGCTTTGTTGAGACATGAACATTTTGGAATAACTTCACTAATATGACAATCATTGCATGCCTTAATAGGCTAGCTATCCTCACATATTAACATGATAAAAAGACGGGTAAATATAATACATTCGAAGGCTTCGTATGGGACGACTTTTTTATTGCTTTTTAAAACAAAATTTTAGTACAAAAACCGAGCTTTTTCAGAAAATTTGAATTTCAACTGATACATTGAAGAAGAACATAAGATTTACTACATATGCAATCTAAGTTGTAGTGCAGCATCACTCATAGTGAAGTACTTGCGGGTGATGCAGCTTTTTCTACTTTTAAGAGCTAATCTTAGGCTTCGTTTGGGGCGGCTTTCTTGTTGGTGCTTAAATTTTTTGTTCTAAAAAGTTGTTTTCAAAAGTAGTAAGAACGCCGTCCCAAACAAGACCTTATATTACAAAATTAACCAAGTGCTCGTTCTATCACTTGGCCAACACCTGCAGCAAGCTGATCCAAATACCTATTTTATACAGGAAATTACCAGCCTTTTCTACAAAAATTCTTCATACGATGGATTCTTCTATTCTACTGGTTTATAATTTTGATAGCTGACATAAAAATATCATTGTTATTATCTTGTGAAATATAAAGGCTATATATCCCATATAAATGCTATCGCATACGCTAATAAATGTTTAACTGTAAGCTTTGCAGAATCTGTTGGTACAAATCAATAAATATATGCAACAGAGACAAATTAGAATGAAAAAGAAGCTAGGATTAGGGAGCAAGAAAAGGTAGTTAATGAAGTAATATGCTTGAACTCCAGTTTCTGCCAGCAAAAAAAAAAAGATAGAACTAAGGCTTTGTTTAAGACCGCTTATTTATACTTCTTAAAGCAATTTTTTAGTACTAAAAAGCTGTTTTAAGAAGCAGGAAGAAAGCCGTCCCAAACAAAGCCTAAGAGGTTTTGGGGAAAAATTTGGCGTATCCTCTCCTCCTGCGACAAATTTGTTTCCAAACTTGGGTTCAAGAGAAGCAGATTCAACAGTGCATGGCATATTGTAGCTTTTCACATGACGAAAATTGAGCAGCAATATTAATCGTAGGCTTCGTTTATGATGACTTTTTTATTACTTCTTAAAGCAGTTTTTTAGTACAATAAATAAAATTTTTATACTAAAAAATTGCTTTACCAAACGAAGCCTTAGCTTCAACAACTGTAAACATCTGTTTGGCCTCCAAATGCATCCATGGTTGCTCACCCTGCAGGGTTACTAAAGAGAATCGTTTTTTTTTTCTTCTTAATCTTCATATGGAAAACAATGTGTTTATCATTAAGGACAATTGGCTTTTGAAAATAACATAAAACATCAACATAGAACTAGCAAAAGTTAGCAGAAACTTGAAAATTGCATCTTAACCATTTATTATAAGAGAGAATATAAACATGCTATCTTATCATGAACAACAAGCAGTAGAGCCAGTGATCAGTATTAAGTTTTCCCTAATGCTGAGTCTTTTATCTTATCTTTGTTAAAATTTAGTTAGTATTCACACTAAGAAATTACATTAGGATGACAAAATTTTAAGAATGTTAGGTCAAAATATATAATTATCTCGATTGTTAATGTTGGGGATGGAAGTAAACATTGATGAAACAAACAAGAAAAATAAAAAAGTAGTGGAAAGTAAAGGGCACCGTAAAACCCGAAATCAGGAAAAAAATCACGGAGTCACACCACACCAAGAAATTCACTATGAAAATGGGGAGAAATAAATACATATCTCTCACCTTGCTTCTCTTCTCACTTACACAGTTCTCTCATGCTAAAGAAAGTTTAAGTTAATAACACCAAGGGACGTCACCTTTGAGAAAAATGAGAAAAAAAAAACTGTCTAGTCTGCCTCACAGCCTTGTGGCACTATTTTGAAGCGTTGTGGTGCTCAAGTCTCTATCATCATGATGTTCTGACGCTTAAACCTGCAATGTTGGGCACTACACAGTGCTGCGGCTCCGAGTCTAGGGCATTGTGACGCTCTGCTCTCTATTGTTTCTCTCAACAAACTTTGCAGCACATGAGTGCTTGGGATTACAATGTCGGGGTGCTCTAGTACACAGTGTCGAGACACTCAGGTGCACAACACTAGAACTTTGTATGAAAAAAAAACCTGGTGCAAAGCACAAAAACCCAAGCAGGGAGAAGAAGCCCGCAACCCCCCAGTGAGCAGGACAAATTGAACTGAGGTCTAAGGTAAAAGTACAACCGGATTGGTCAAAACAATAAAATTCCACACATAACTAACAGTTAAGACTTGTAAGGCTATTAGATCAAAGAAGATGTTACTCAATGGTTGAGAGTCCATACTCTTACACTTAAGACAGCTCTCATACCATGGGTGTAATATCTACGGTCTAGAAACCCAGGTAATTATAGATGTTGCTTGTTTAATTTTGATTTTAATGATAATTATAAGCCCTGAAGTATTTAAGGAGACATTGAGCAAGTCAAAAAGTGAACCGGAGAAGCAAAAATTTAATTTAGGAAATTTCTCCAAGAGCTCTACGGCTCTGGGTGGGTAGTACCTTAGCGTTGAGCTCTCCAGTGAGAAATTAGATTTAAACCTGTCCTACGGTGCTAAATGGTGTTGCTTCAAAGTTGTCCTCTCTATTGTAAAGATTACGGGGGAATCCAGAAGATTCGATTCAACGTTGCGACGTTAAGGAGCTAGCGTCGATCATAGCATTAGATCAAATTAGTAGTTATTAAATAATAAAATAACTAAAACCATATGTTAATTTCCCCTCACGGCCATTTTCGGAGAGGAGGAGAGGTGAAGAGAGGATGAGAGGAGAATAGAGAAAGGTAGGGAGAGCTTTTGGCAGCCAAAGATCGGGTTTCGTTCGTTGGGACAATTAGGGATTTCGTACAGTATGATATATACTTCTAAACTCCTACCTCTAATTTCTATTCCAGTAGTTTTATAAAAAGTTGTGGATAAAAATAGAGGCGGATTTTAAGGAGGGGGGTGCGCTTCCCAAAACTATAATTTTTTTTTTAGGGTTGTTTGGATATAAGATTTGAACAGGATTTGGAGAATTTGGTCGAAGAAACACGTGAATAGAAGAAAGATAGCTACATTCGGGATGAGCAAGCTCTTGCCATCATCTTTACTTCCAAACAAATAGATGAATTTGGATCCAACGGGAAGGAATGTCGTTAAAGGAGGCAAAGAAGTTATTTAGTGACTCATTCAAAACTCTACATGTCTGCAAAAGATGCGAAGTCGAAGAGCAAAATGGGCGCTTCCCAAAACTATCATTTCTTTTTTAGGGTTGTTTGGATACAAGATTTGAACAGGATTTGGGGAATTTGGTCGAAGAAACACGTGAATAGAAAAAGATAGCTACATTCGGGATGAGCAAGCTCTTGCCATCATCGTTACTTCCAAACAAATAGATGAATGGCCAGAATTTGTGGTATTTCGGATCCAACGGGAAGGAAGGTCGTTAAAGGATGCAAAGAAGTTATTTAGTGACTCATTCAAAACTCTACCTGTCTGCAAAAGATGCGAAGTCGAAGAGCAACGAACAATAGCGAAGGGGAAAAGCAAACGTAACAAATGTTTATCTAATTTGTGATTTTCTTTAATTTTAAAACTTAAATTTGCTTTTGATAGGAATTTTAATGAAACTAATACAATAAGTTATAATTGTACAAGTTGTAGAGACAAGAGTCTTATGTTTTTATTCAAGTTAAGAATTTTATATTTGAAATTTTATTTATTTTTTAATATATTACTGTATAATTAAAATGTATTTATTTATTTTTAATTATATCAATTGCTCTTGATTATTTTTTTTTGTTATGTAATTTATATTTTAATGTTAACAACTTAAATTTTTTTTAAAACCGTCGATGTCAATCGGAATTCCGAATGAAAAATGTTGAAAATATTTTTAAAATCGATAATTCGTACCCCTACCAAAAAATTTTGTGGCTCCGCCACTGCATAAAAATATATTTTTCTTGGATTTTATGAAGTTTTTACCACATAACTTTAATATGTTATTGTATGTTTTATTATGAGCATTTTAATAATATGAATTTTAAATTTTTCACTTGTTGATTTGTCCTATACAAATTTTGAGTATATGATTTGATTGAGATTTTTCTAAAAAATGTAATAGTTGCATAAAAGTCTTAAATTTTTCATATGAATATCTACATTAAGTCAAAATTTGAAAGGAAAATTCCGATGAGTATTATATTTTACAAATAATTTGAAATTTAACTGAAAAATTCGGGTGATCTTAGGGTTCGCCTGTTATAAGTCAACACGATAGGACATATCCAATCTACGTGTCTTATTGAGTTGGGTTGTGACTTGTGACACTAGCTATTATTTTTTTACCACCATCGCTAGACTATAATCAATCTTCCAATCATCATTCCAATCATCATCATCCCATGATGATTCTCTCACATTCATTATTCAACTGTAGTCCTTTGATTACTATCTCACCCACCTATAATTATATAAACATCGTTGTTTGATTACTATCATCTTATCTCCATTTCTAAACTATGATCATATGAGCACCATTGCACTATCTTATATCCATTGCTAAAATATGATCCAATGACTATCATCACCCAAATATGATCATCAGACCATCGCCAAACTACAACCTCTCGATCATTGTCACTTGACAATAATCCTTTGACCTATGTTTTCTATCTATGCATTGCCCACTAACTTCATCACTCGTCTTCATTAACAAAGTCAACACACACCATCTCCTATGAGACTGATGCATGTCATCAACACCAAATCTAACTCTGCATCAGCACCAAGTTTCGTGATGGACTTTTGGTCTCTGATCTCCACTCCTTAACAGAGAACGATGAAAGTAGATATCAAATGATTTATTAGATACATCTCTCATGCCATTGGTGTAATATCTACTGTCCAGAAACCTAAATAATTAAAAATGCTACTTTTTTTTATTTTGATTTTAATGATAATTATAAGTCCTAAAGTGTTAAATGAGATATTGTGCAAGTCAAAAAGTGAACTTGAGAAGCAAAATTTTAATTTAGGAAATTTCTCTAGGAGCGCTATGGCTCTGGGTGGCAGTATCATGGAGTTGAGCTCTTCAGTAAGAAATTAGATTTAAACATACCCTACGATGCTAAATGGTGCTCCCACGATGACGTCCTATCTTTTTGGAAAGATTATGGGGGAATCCAGAAGATTCAGTTCAACACTGTGACGTTGAGGAGATAGCATCATAGCGCTAGATCAGATTAATAGTTTTTAAAATAATAAAATAAATAAAACCATTTGTTAATTTCCCCTCACCCTAGTCATTTTCGGAGAGGAGAAGAGGTGAAGAGAGGAGGAGAGGAGAAAAGAGAAAGTAAGGGAGAGGTTTTGCAGCCAAAGCTCAAGTTTTGTCCTTCGAGCTAATTAGTGATTTCATACAACACAAGATTTACTTCTAAACTACTATCTCTAATTTCTATTCAAATGTTTTTATAAAAAGTTATGGATAAAAATATAGGCATAATGGGAGGGGGGTGATCCCAAAATTATAACTTCCTTTTTAGGATTGTTTGGATACATGAGTTATGTAGGATTTGTGGGATTTGGTCGAAGAAGCACGAGAATGGAAGAAAGATAGCTACATTCGGAATGAGTAAGCTCCCATCATCATTGTTACTTTTGATCGAACAAACCAATGGCAAGAAGCTGTGATTTCAAATCCAATAGGAAGGAAGGTTGTAAAGGAGGCGAAGAAGTTATTTAGCTACTCGTTCAAAACTCTACCTACCACGCGAAAGATGCGAAGTCGAAGACGACTTTCTGTTTGCCGAATAATTTATTTTTAAGGTTTCATTTGAACGGCTTTCTTATTGTTTCTTAAAACAATTTTTAAATATAAATTTTTTAATTTTTGTATTAAAAATCAGCTTTAAGAAACAGTAAAGAAAGTCGTCCCAAACGAAGCTTAAGTTATGATTAATGCTTCGTTTGATGTAGCTTTCTTAGTGCTTTCTAAAGCAACTTTTTTATACAAAAAATTTTTGTACTAAAAAACTACTTTAAAAAATAGTAAAAAAAAAACTATTCTAAACGAAGCTTGGGACAACTTTCTCATTGCTTTTTAAAATAGTTTTTTAGTACAAAAAATTCTAATTCAAAAATATTTTTAATTAAAATACTATTTTAGAAATGTTGCGTCCTGGAATATTCGCGGCGGTAGAGAAATATATAGTTTAACGTCTTAACGTTGTACGAAGATCCAGCACACAATCAGATAAGTGAGAGGGTGTAGCGTTCATAAGAGACACTAAAGTTTTTACGTGGAAAACCCCTGAAAAAGGGGGAAAAACCACGGGGCCTGGCCCGGTTTGAATGAATCCACTAGTATTTGTAGTCGATTACAAATGAGGCCCTTCCTTAGGAGAAGGCCTTGGATTGATGTAGCAAATGTACATCATATAGATTGCATTACATGGTAAGAGTTACATATACAGGTTTGTTTGGCCTGAAGGACCGTGGTCGGCAGGAGACCGGAGTCGGCAGGAGATCGGGGTCAGAAAGATCGTTGTCTGTTGATGGAGGTCGGAAGGACCATAGTAGGTGACAAAGGCCTGAAGAACTGTAGTCGGCAGGAGACCGTAGTCGGCAGGAGACCGTAGTCGGCCGAAGACCGTAGTCGGCAGGAGACCGTAGTCGGCCGGAGACCGTAGTCGGCCGGAGACCG
>NW_021319827.1:273561-321059 GCF_001605985.2 Dendrobium catenatum | reverse complement strand
GTCAAGTGATGCTCCACTTTAATAGGCACTTTATCCTATAACAAGTTCAACATGTGACTCTCATGGCGTGAGCATTTTCCTTGTATGACACTTAACGTTCATCTTTGTGATTGGTGCAGTACTCTAATATAATTTATAACCACTTAAAATTTTAACTATGAATATATCCATTTGTCCTAAGGGCCTCATAATTTTATTTTGTTGGTGTAACTCTCCCATGAGATTATCTATTCCAAAATTTCTCTACGATGACCACGCAAAACTGCAAAGTTTTCTTAATGAAATTCAATTATTACAACCAAAAGGCATCTCAATATTAAGAGTTTAAGCTTTTTTAATTACTTAAGGGTTTCACACTCACCCTACCATCATCTGATTATAGTGCCTCCAATTAAATCGTCACTAACTATGTCTTGAGTACATGCCTGACTACACCGCCCCCAACCACTATCGCACGTTATGATCCCTCCGAACTTCATCATTCGACTTATAGATCCTCCAAACTTCAAGCGAGTGCAGCCTTCACAATAAACTTTTTAGAAATTTTAAACTAGTTTTAGAGCTAAAAAACTAACACTTTATGTTTCACCAATTATGGGCTGATTTCAGGGAAGACTAAGTTATGATTTAAGAGTTAAGAAGCATTACCTAGGTGCTACCAAAAAATGCATCTATTGGAAAACCATAAAGGCATCCCATAACATAGTTCTGAGGGCACTGATCTATTAGGACACTAATTAACATAACTCGTAGGTGGATGTTGGAATAGAGTTTAAGAGCATTACTAGGTTGCTCCAATAAATTAGCTTTGTTTGAGACATACAATTCTTGGAATAAACTTCACCTAATATGAACAATCATTGCATGCTTAATAGGTAGCTATCCCTACACATATTAACAATATCAAAATGACGGCTAAATAGACGAAACTATAATTTTTCCTTTTTTAGGGTTGTTTGGATACAGAATTTATTCAAGATATAAACCGGATTGGGGAATTTGGTCGAAGAAACACGTGAATAGAAGAAGATAGCTTCATTCCGGGATGTGCAAGCTCTGGTCATCACGTTACTGACTTCTGAACAAACAGATGAAATGCCAGGATTTGTGGGATTTGGATCCACGGGAAGGAAGGTCGTTAAAGGAGGCAAAAAAGTTATTTAGTGACTCGTTCAACAACTTCACCTGTCTGCAAAAGATGCGAGTCGAAGAGCACAAACAGTGGCGAAGGGGAAAAGCAAACCTAAACAATGTTATATACTTTGGTGCATTTCTTTTAATTTTTTAAACACTTAAATTGCTTTTTGATAGGAATTTAATGATACAACGTAAGTTATAATTGTACAAGTTGTACGAGACAAGAGTCCCTTATGTTTATTCAAGTTAAGAATTTCAATATTTGAATTTATTTATTTTTTAATTATATTACTATATATTAAAATATATATTTATTTTAATTATATCAGTTGCTCTTGAATAATTTTTGCTATGTAATTTATATTTTTATGTTTAACAATTTTTTTTTTTAAACCGTCGATGTAATCTGAATTCCGAATGAAAAATGTGAAAGATACTTCTTTAAACATCGATAATTCTACCCTACCAAAAATTTTGTGCTCCGCACCGCATAAAATATATTTTTCTTGGATTTTATGAAGTTTTCACCCATAATTTAATATGTTAATTGTAATGTTTTATTATGAGTATTTTAATAAAAATTTTTTATTTTCACCATTGTTGATTCTGTCCTATACAAATCTTTGAGTATATGATTTGATTGAAGATTTTCTACAAAGTTATAGTTCATAAAAGTCTTCAAAATTTCTCATAATGAATATCTAACATTAAGCATCAAAATTTGAAGGAAAATTCGATGAGTATATTTTTACAAGATAATTTGAAATTTAACTGAAAAATTCGGGTGATCTTAGGGTCGCCGTGTTAGCAACACGATAGACATATCCAATCCTACGTGATCTTATTGAGTTGGGTTGTGACTTGTGACCTAGCTATTATTTTCTACCCACCATACGCTGACTATAATCAATTTCCAATCATATCATCCATGATGATTCTCTCACATTCTTATTCAAACTGTAGTCCTTTGATTACTATTCCACTATAATTATATAAACCATCGTTGTTTTGATTACTATCATCTTATCTCCATTCTACTATGATCATATGAGCACATTCGCACTATCTTATATCCATCTGCTTAAATAGATCACAATGACTTATACACCCAATATGATCATCAGACCATCCGCCAACTACAAACTCTCGATCAGTTGTACTCTGACATAATCCTTTGACCTAATGTTTTTCTATCTATGCATCTGCCACTAACTTTCACGCTTCCTTACAAGTCAACACACACATCTCCTACTGAACCCTGATGCAATGTCATCCAAACACCCATAACCAATCTAACATCTGGGCATCAAGCACCAAGTTTCTAATGGCTTTTGGTCTCTGATCTCCACGTCCCTTAACAGAGAACGATGAAAGTTAGATATCAAATGATTATTAAGATACATCCTCATGCCCATTGGGTGTATATCTACTGTCCAGAACCTGAAACTAATTAAAAATGCTACTCTTTTTTATTTTGATTTTAATGATAATTATAAGTCCTAAAGTGTTAAAATGAATATCTGGTGCAAGTCAAAAACTGAACTTCGAGAAGCAAAATTTAAATTTAGGGAAATTCTCTAGGAGCGCTATGGGCTCTGGTGGCAGTATCATGGATTTGAGCTCTTACAGTACACGAAATTAGATATAAACATACCACTACTGCTAAGGTGCTCCACGAATGACGTCCTCATCTTTTTGGACAGATATGGGGGAATCCAGAAGATTCATTACACTGTGACGTTGCAGCGAGATAGCATCATCACACGCGCTAGATCAGATTAATAGTTTTTCAAATAATAAAATAAATAAAACATTGTTAATTTCCCCTCACCCTAGTATTTTCGGAGAGGAGCAAGGTGAAGGAGGAGGAGAGAGAAAAGAGGAAAGGAAGGGAGAGGTTTTGCAGCCAAAGCCTCAAGTTTGTCCTTCGGGCTAATTACGTGATTCCATACAACACAGATTTACTTCTAAACTACTATCTCTAATTCTATTCAAATGTTTTTATAAAAAGTTATGGATAAAAATATAGGCAGAAGGGAAGGGGGGTGACCCAAAAATTATAGCTCTTTTTAGGATGTTTGGGATACATGATTTTATGCAGTATTGTGGATTGTCGAGGGGGAAAACAAAGGGAAAAAAAAAAAAAAAAAAAAAAAGCACGAGAAGGAAGAAAGATAGCTACATTCGGAATGAGTAAGCCCCCATCTCAGTTACTATCCGATCGAACAAACCAATGGCAAGAAGCTGTGATTTCAAATCAAATAGGCAAGGAAGTTGTTAAAGGCAGCGAGAAGTTTATTAGTACTCGTTCAAAACTCTACCAGTCACCGCGAAAGATGCGAAGTCGAAGAAGCAACGAACATGGTGAAGGGGACAAATAAACCTAATACAGTTTCTTAATATACATTTTGTGCTTTCTTTAAATTTTAAAGCTTAAATTTTCTTTTGGTAGAAACTTTTAAGAACAACCTACAATAAATTATAATTGTACAATATGTACGAGCAGAATCTTTTTTTTATTAAGTTAAGATTTCATATTGGAATTATTATATCTTATTTTTAAATACTATTATATGTATTTATTTTATTTAATTATTCGGTTTCTCTTGATTAAAAGTTTTTTCTTTTGTTATGGTAATTTATATTTTATGTTAACAACTCTTAGTTTTTTTTAATATGCATCAATGTCAAATGTGAATTCCGAATAAAAAATGTTGAAAATATTTTTAAATTCTAATAGATTCATGCCCCTGCCAAAAAATCTCTAACTCCAGCCACCGGGATTAAATTTTTTTTTTGGACTTCTTATAAAAGTTTTTCACCCCGTACTTTATTTGCATTTTGCTCATAGAACATGAATTTTGACTTAAATATTGTTTACATATACTTAAATAAATTAGAATTCAAGAGTCAAATATCAAGCATGATATATAGAATTTAAAAATTTTATTTCTCATCTTTCCTCTAGTCAATTTTATCTTTAAATAATATTTCAAATTTCTCATTTTTTATTCTTTTATAATTATAAAATTATTTAAATCATCTACTATTTTTATCTCTATCATTTTATAAACGAGCCGAATCGAGCTCATATAATTAAGGCTCGTGCTCGAATCACAATGTAATTAAGCAAGTTAATTAATGTTTCACGGTTAGGGGTGAACTGGGGCAGCTTGACTCACTCGCACTCCTACTTGCTCTAGTATAATTAAATTACTATAAAACAATAACATTAATAAATTAAGGCTTCAATTTGAGACACTTCTCATGGCTTCTTAAAATAAGCATTTTAAGTGTATAAAATTTAAATTTTTTTCCAAAGCTGCTTTACCCAAAGCGGTAAGAGCCGTTCCAAACAAGGACTACAGAATTCGTTTGGATAGCTTTCTTCCGTCCTTAAAAAGCAGCAAAAATCACTAATAAATAATGGAATTTTTTTTAATAATTCCCATCCTATCCAGGCTATAACATGTAGCATCTAATACACAGGAGTCACATATGCTCTGCTCCTCCATTGTCTTAATATAATTAATAATTCATTCGATATTATGTAATACCAATCATGCTAACAAACTTGAAGCGTAATGTTGATTTTTGGCATATAAATAATGAGCTGAACAAAGTATTCTCGTCAATAATAAGAAGAAAGCAGAAGTCTAAAGAAGGTTTTGATGGTAAGTATTAGCTATTTTAAGCTTAGCGATTAATAAAGTCTTGAGATGCTTTCCGTTTTGCCGAATAATCTATCTTCGTTATGATTAATATAACTCATCGTTTGAGGTGCTTTTGTGCTTCTAAAGCAATTTTTATAAACAAAATTTTTTAACTGCAGAAAAACTGCCTTTAGAAAATAATACAAAAACTATTCAAACGAAGCCCGACATTTTCTTAATTATTTTTTTTAAAAATTTTTAGTAAAAAATTCTAAATTCAAAAAAATTTGTAATAAAACACTATTTTAGAAGTATTAAAAAGCTGCCTCAAACAAATTCTAAAAAAGCTACCCCAAACATATCTTAAAATCTCTTATAAATATTGAATCAGCATTTGTTTCAAATGATTGAAATATGTTATGTAAATGAAGCTATTTGTTGATAATGATCGAGAAGCAGATTGCTCTACTGTTGGCTTTGCTTCTGTGCAGCCCATTTCTTTGCTTTGCTTCAAGGAAACACGAAAGCCTTTCTGCTAGCTTTATGCGAGTTTAAAAAAAAAATTTATTTGTTACATATAAGTTAAAAGAAGAATTAAATCAATTTTCTAAAAAAATTAATAATAATTTATAGAGTGAGATTTTTTTTAGACAAAGTCAGCTTGTATCTGCTCACAATAGTTTTAAAAGATAATAATTATAAAAATATTTATTACATAAACTATTAGTTTAATTTTTAAGAACAAAAAATCCCCAATTTGTCTAGCTAGTTGATATAATGTATTGCCTTTACAAAATGTGTTATAATTATTTAGGTTAATTTGGAATAGCTTTCTTTGTAGTCTATAACGTGTGTAGCTGTAAAAATAATTTGTTAAAATTGTTGTATGAAATAATTTTTAATTTTTTTACATATAAAAAAAATAGATGTCAATAAATTATGATTGTGAAATAAAAAATAGTAAGAGGTTGTGTGACAACACCCTGATCTCATAATACTGCGTTTTCTTTAATCTATCAAATTATGTAATAAATTTTATATTTATTGAAGCAGAAAATATTAAAAAAATGATCTAAAAGTGAAGAAAAGCACTAAATTGGATATATATATATATATAATTCAACCAAAACATTTCAGACTCAGAAGAATAATACATTATTTTTAAATATTAATATTTCAACTATTTAAATTAATTGTCATTATTACTAATGAATTATTAATCTCATTGATATGACAATAGCAATTTTGGATAATGTGCTGTCTTAGAACAAGTCAATTTTGGTTAAAAAAAATCAATAAAACTTTTTTTGTCAGACGTCAGAGGTTTTATTTAAGCGACATAATTTATAATTTATTGCTCACCAATAAAAAAAAAAAGATAATTTTCGATACAATACCTAAAATTTGATTATTTGCACAACTACCACACACTTTATTAACTCCTTTTATAATAATATCGCTAAATCTAAAAAATAACAATAAAATCATATATTTTTCCTTATACTAAATTCGGAATGATTTGATCGCATCATGCATAAAGAGATGGACTTGTTAACTTATTTCTCATGTGTTAAATTTTGTTTAAAAAAAAATCAAATTTTGAGAATTGTGTAAATAATTTTTTTATTAGGATTATTATGTACATGTATATTTTATTTTTTTATAATTACACATATACACATAGTGTTCCCATGCACCGAGAGTTTTGGAGGCTTTGCAGCTATTGCTAATCCCAACGCAGCCAGCATCATAAAAATGAGAAATTATTGTGTACGCAATCCGAACGTGTTCGGATGTGCGTACACACTGTTTATTTTGTTGCGTATTTTTTGATATATAATTTTTTCTACATATTTTTTGCATATTTTTTGTGTATTTAGTGAGTATTATTTATTTGTTACTTATTTTGCTACGAAAAAATTATGTATCAAAAAATACGCAATAAAATAAACAGTGTGTACGCACATCCGAACACGTTCGGATTAGTACACAATAATTTCTCCATAAAAATAGACTATGCAGAGTAAGTTCAAAACTAGTCATGTATTTATTCACTTAACCTCAAAATGTTCTTATAATTGCAAAATAATTGTTTATTATTTATTCAGCTTAACTCTGATTTGTTGATTATTTATGTGCCAAAAGCTAACCAAATTATGTTTGAAAAATCAAACGTGAACACGTGGCCATTACATGTTGCATTTTTTGTTGGATTATAGTATTTAATAAATTTCAAACTAATTTATCTCATTTATTTAAAAAATATCTTAATTATTTAGATTTCTTACTCTTAATATTTTGTGCTTACAATTTATTAATTTATTTATTTTGGACATAATTGGATATTTAGATTTTCCTTGCGTATGAAGAGAAAGACGTTGCGTCCTCCAACCTGACGTAGAGATATATACGTCCTCCCAGAGCTAAAATCGCGCTAAAAACGAGAAATACCGAGCAAATACCGAGCAATACCAAACAATAACGAGGAATATCATCATGTGAAGACCAATACCGAGTTATACCGAGCTATACCGAGCAATACCGAGCAATACAAAAAAATACCTAGTTTTTCCTAGAAAAAACTTGGTATTTTTTTGTATTGCTCGGTATTTTTTTGTATTGCTCGGTATTGCTCGGTATAGCTCGGTATAACTCGGTATTGGTCTTCACATGATGATATTCCTCGTTATTATCAAATAATACGTAGCAATACCGAGCAAAAACCGAGTTTTTTGACGGTGGGAGGACGTATCTCTATGCCAGGTGGGAGGACGCAATAAAAATTCCCTTTCGAGGCTCGTAGTTCTGCTGAGGTGGTCCGTGTTTGATGCTCTTCTTCCCAAAAAATAAATTTGAATTAAAATATTATTGATTTTTCTTTTTTGTTAAAGTCTTGTCAGGCTTGCTTTATGAAGAGATTTTGTTGGGAGGTGTAGAACTAGTGATGCTATTGCTTATCAAAAATTGTATTATAAAGTTGCTTATGAAGTAGTTTGAAAGCTGTCTCAGACAGCCAAAATTTTTTTATCAAATTATGTAAATATAAGTTTAGCAGAAATAAAAAAATATTATAAATTAAAAGTTAGAAAAGTAAAAAATAAAGAAAACTAGCCGAAATGGTCGACTTGTTCTTATCAATTTTATATTCCTTCTAATATATAAATTATTTTTTATGTTTCTCATTTGTTGACTTAATTTGCTGTCACGGAATAAATGGATAAATAATCCAAAGAACGAAGACTCGCCCATCAATAAATACTTAAAGAATGTAGAGTCAGAATAGAGATGTACGACTAAGGACCGTAAGAATAAAATATATGAGTGTTATATTTGATACTAAAATTTTATATGAGAGTTAAGAATATAATATTAAAATTTTATGAATTAATATGTAAAGAACACAAAATAAAATGTTATGTATGTAAATTCACTAAAATAAATTGGGAAAGAAAATAATGTAAAATCTGTGACATAATTATGTTAGCATGGTCACATCACATGCGCTCCTTAGTTACCACCCATACTATAAACTTTAATATTTTTTTCATGAATTAATATTTGTTCTATGAATTCTAGACATGTAATATTAAAATTTTTTATATTATATATTTATATATGTAAATAGCATGAAATAAAGTAGTATTTATGTAAATCCATCTTTATTTTAATTATCTTATTTTTGTTATAAATAATTTAATATATATATTATAAATTATATATATTTATAAATATTATATATATATATATATTATATATATATTTATTATAATTTTTATATATAATATAACACATTCGAAAAATTTAATAAATGAAAAGGCTATAAATATCTAATATGGGTCGTGATTTCCATCAAATTTAGAATTCATTTGAAACGGTTATAATTTTATAAAGATGATTAATAATTATTATATAATCATATATTTTTTTATATTTTGATAGAAAATGTTTTTTAACACAAAATTTTATAAAAGGGACAAAAATAATGGTCATGGTTGAAATTTGAATAGCAAAGTAATAAGAAAGCTATTACATGAAACCTTCACGAATTATGGGTTTTATTGGGCGACTTCAGCTTTTTATAAACTTGTGGGAATAATTTTGTTTAAACTGTTGTAAAAAGCAGCATTTCAGAATAGAAATTCTTAAAAAATGAGAAAATAATAGCTAAATAGAACTTTAATTACACTCTGAAAAATAAAACAGTAAGAAAATTATAACCAAAATATATATATAATGAGCCGTGAAATTTTTGTTTATGTATAGTCATAGAATTGTCAAATTATTTGTAATTAATTTTATGCTCTATTACTAATTAATAATATATTTATAAAAATTATTTTAAATTATCATAGCATTCATATATTAAAAAAATGAATCAAATAATTCAAATTTATATAAGGCATGATTGACTAATCCTTAGATTTAAATATTTTATGTTACATATCAAAATTGTATAATTTAAAAAGAAAGTCTTCTAGTTCAACCAAGGATTAGTCACGCTCAATCAAGTTCAAATCAGGAGGTTTCTGGGGTGAGTGTCTCTTCTAGGTAAGCTCAAGATTAGTCACGTCGCCAATCGCACGATCAGGAGTGACAGCGGAAAAAGTTTTCAAGGGGTGTTTGAATTTTTTTCAAAAAAATATTATACAATCTTATCAAGTTTACTATATGAAGAAAGAAATAATCACACAAAACATTTTACAATGTTACCAAATTCAAATACCAAATGTCCATTTCTCCTTTTCTGCTGCTGCTTCTTTTTGCTTCTCCTTCACAAAATCAGCTTCGCCTGTCAAAACACAGAAAGAGAAGCTCTTCTCCGCTTCAAATCCACCCTCCATGACCCCACTTGCCGCCTCTGTTCATGGCAAGGCGACAACTGCTGTCAATGGCGCCACATCACATGCCGCCAAGGCATCTCCGGCGACGTCATCTCCCTTAACCTTCGAAATCCTAAATCCTCCTACGACCTGCCGTTAGACTGGAAGCAATCGGCTTTAAGTGGTGAGATATCTCCTTCTCTTCTGTCTTTAACCCAACTTCAGCATCTTGACCTTAGCTTGAACTATTTCAATGGAACCCCGATGCCCAATTTTTTGGGTTCCTTGAAGAATCTGATGTATCTTAATCTATCAAATGCGGGTTTTTCTGGGGTGATCCCTCATCAGCTCGGGAATCTCGATAGACTTATGGTTCTTGATTTGAGTGCTTTGTATGGTCAGCAATGGCTACGTGCGGATGATTTAGGGTGGCTTTCTGGGTTATCTTCGTTGAAGTATCTTGATCTCTCTGCGGCGAATCTTACATCGGTTAAGAACTGGATGGAGGCGATTGTTTTGATGCCATCGATTGAAGAGGTTCGTTTATTGGAGTGTCTTTTGGTTGAGATCCCGGGCCATGTTCATAATCTCAATACGTCCTCTCTTTCTGTTCTTGAAATTGATTATAATTCATTTGATTCCATCCTTCCGCCATGGTTCTGGGCGCTTGGTGGTCTTACATATTTGAGTTGTATTGGGTGTGGATTTTATGGATCCATGATTGATAGTATCCTCATGAGTGTAAAGCTTGTTGATGAAGGTGGTAAAACTTCTAGATTTTCCTCGGATCTGTTAGTAAGAACAAATCTGTGTTATTTGATCTATATGGATCTTTCACATAATTCTATAGAAGGAGATATTGCGGAGTTTTTCAATATTATGACTGGTTGTAAATTAGGAAGTAGTTTGCAGACACTGAGACTTGGAACCAATAGAATGAATGGCACACTATCTGAAATGGTTGGAAATATGACTGATTTAGGCTATTTGGATCTCAGCAATAACTTTCTTTCTGGGCAAATGCCTAAAGAGATCGGAGAGCTTAAACATTTGCAAACGCTTGATCTTAGCAACAATTCGATCATGGGCCACCTCCCTGTGGAAATTGGCGAGCTCTTAAATTTGAGGTTTTTGGATATTTCTTCCAATCTTTTTGCCGGCGAAATAACTGAAAGGCATTTTGAAAAGATGGATCAACTTCAAGAACTGTTTTTGTTTAACAATCATTTGATCATGACTGTAAATGATGCATGGATTCCTCGTTTCCAACTCTCATATGTTGGGTTGAACTCTTGCAAGCTGGGTCCAAAGTTTCCCTCATGGCTCCAATGGCAGGAAAATGTTTCCTTGTTAGTTTTGTCGAACACATCAATAGCAGATATTTTGCCTGCTTGGTTTTGGAAACTTTCTTCCAATATCATTACTTTGGATCTATCTCACAACCGTTTAACTGGAAGGTTGCTGCAATCGTTGGAATTCATGAGCAAATTGAGTACCTTGGATTTGAGTTATAACAAATTCACTGGTAAAATACCATCAATTTTACCAACTAGATTGCAAAGGTTGCATCTTTCCTATAACTTGTTATCCGGAACCTTGCCATCCAAATTCCAAGCAAGCTCATTGGCGTTCTTGTTGCTTTCAAATAATAAGTTTCATGGAAGCTTTCCGACTACCATATGTAATTTAGTATCTTTAAAGGTCCTTGATTTATCCAACAATAACCTTTCAGACAGTTTACCTGATTGTTGGAGAACCGATTCACAGCTCCAAATTTTGAACTTAGGAAGCAATCAACTTTCTGGTGTTCTTCCTCCTTCAATTGGTTCTCTAAGCCAACTAATGTCCTTTCATGTGAATAATAACTATCTATCAGGGGAGCTTCCCCAATCATTGCAACAATGCAGTGCCTTAGAGGTCCTTGACATTGGTCAAAACAACTTCGCAGGGATCATACCGGACTGGCTGGCCGAACGCCTCCCACGTCTGATGATCCTTCGCTTGCGATCTAACATGTTTAGCGGCGGCATTCCAGAATTCGCAAAGCTTGATTGTCTTCAAATCTTAGATCTTGCTTACAACAAACTTGCAGGGTCCATACCTTCCACCTTTGGTAATTTCAGCTTGATGATTACAGCTGATATAGAGGGACTTAGATGTGTATTTGGATATAATGGGAACGACTATGCTATGCCTTTCTTTGGAACTGATGTGTATGCATTAAGTTATATTGAAACTATATCCATTGTCACAAAGAGGGTTGATCGTGAGTATTCTAAGATCCTCTCCCTCCTAAGGAGCATCGACATGTCAAGCAACGATCTTAGCGGAGATATCCCTGAAGAGATAACAGCTCTTGCTGCCCTGCAAAATCTGAATCTTTCAAGCAATCATTTAACAGGGGTGATACCAGAGAAAATAGGAAATATGCAATCGTTGGAATCTCTAGACCTATCTATGAACAATATATCTGGTACCATTCCTCAGTCTATCTCATCTCTGACTTCTATGAGCAGTCTTAACTTATCATATAACAATCTTTCTGGCGAAATTCCCTCGGGAAATCAGCTCCAAACCTTAGATGATCCATCCATATATACAGGTAATGCCAATCTATGTGGGCTGCCAGTTTCCAAAGATTGTTCTTCAAGAAATAGTTTCAGTGGGAAATCTTCAGGAGCTGATGAAGAATCGATTGAAGATGATCATCAGCATTTTTGGGTTTACTTCAGCTCAGTTCTGGGATTTGTGATTGGAGCTTGGGCTGTATTTGGTATCCTTTTTTATAAGACTTCTTGGAGAATAGCTTATTTCAAGTTCTCTGAGGATATATGTGATCGAATCTTCTTGGTTGTTACTGGTAATAGTTTTGACGGCAGCTGAATCCTACAAGGGATGAAGAGGATTGCAGCTTGGGCTTTAAGCGGTTTCTTTAGGGATCTTTTTTCTTCATTTTGTTAGTTCTGTATGGAATCTGATTGTGCCGATCAACTGGGTTGTACTGTTGACTTAGAACTAAATTCCGTCGATCGAGCTCGCTTTAAGGGCCTCCCCTGCTTGGGTTTAAGGGCCTTGCCCGTAGAAAAAATCTTTTCGGTGCAGCCATACAACGATGCGGCATTTGTATATTCGAGCACTGTGGTGTTGCCAATCAGGCTGGAGACAAAAGGTGTAGTGCCACAACTCCAGTTAGGCTGGGTAGTTTTCTTTCTCATTTTTCATGCTTAACTTAAAGAGATGCATCCCTTGGTGTTGTATATGTGCGTCGCTTTGTCTATTTTGAATAGAGAACGAAGTCTTAAGTGAAGTGAGGGAAGGAGAGAGTGAGAGAGAAAAAGATATGTATAATTTCTCCTAATTTCATAGTTAATTTCTACGCGTGGTATGGTTCCGCAGTTTTTTTCCAATTTCGGAATTTTCCACATTAAATCCTAATGTTCATTTCCGCTTCTTTCTTTTTCTTGTTGTTTCATTGCGTGATCTTACTTCCCAAAACATTTTGTATAGGAAGGGCAGATTTTGAAGTCAGTTGATTGCCAATTTCATTCTCCTACCTGAAATAGAACAGGACCGGCAAGTTCTGGAAGAAAAAACTCTCTTGGTCTTCAGCATCCTGGTTAGATCATGGTGCTATGTTTGTTAGTTGGGTTGAAAGATCAGGGAAATTATTAGAATCTAGCTGCATACGTAGCTCTTCGTGCAGACTACAAATTACGTACGTAGCTCTATGTATAAACTATTGAAGTACACAATTATATACTCGTAAATAGAATACACAGTTATTTACTCGATTGATTAAATACAAAGCTTGCGTTTATATAATTAACACGTAAAATTACATACATAATTAACATTTAATAATTTCTCAAGAGGTCAAGAGGCTACAGCAGAAGCTGCATCTAGGAAAATGAAGATATTTTAGAGCCAGGAAAAATATTTTGCGGAGTATCTTGGGAAGTGAGCACCAAGTATGTTGAGTTGAATGTACAACAAAGACCCACCGAGGTTTAGGATGGCTGGTGGGCGAGCACGGTATGGAACCCCCATCTCGGGTTCGAATCCTCTCTACTACGGTCTCGCATCTTCAGTGGGGCAAAGCAAGTGTGGCTCTGATACCGGTGGGTTGCCTCGCTAGGTTCCGTCGAGGGATTAGTTACGACGTCAAGCGTTCCCTTTGAAGTGACAAGGGGTAGATACCCTCGTTCCCAAAACCTAGCGACACCAAGCACCAATTTGATATGCTTCTTGAATTAAGAAGGATATGACACCTTTTGAGTAGGGGGAGACTACTAAGAAAAGAAGAAGAGGGAGGGGGGGAAATAAAATTTCATTTCTATAACTTCAATTATAGTAATTGGTTTTATTTATAGGCAAGTATAAGTGAAAAGAAAGAGGGCCTGACTGTCTAAAATACTAATAAACTAGTTTACAAAAATAATCCTGAGGTTATAGGGTTTTTTTCAATAAAATCATGAATTGGTCAATCTTTGTTCTAACGAGGTTCGATCAAGAACCTTCTGTTACAGTCAAACTTTAAACAATTTTAATCCTTTGGAGTTGGAAAAGAATAATTGATGATCAAAATGATAAATATGACATCATAAAATAGAATCAATCACTAATATAGCATGAAATTATATTCAATAAATCTAACTTTATAACATGTAAACATAAAATAGAATCAATTATTAACATTTAATTAGCACTTTGTACATCATTACAAATTCAAAAGCTAGTATTTCGTATCAAATACAATTACATTAAGCAGTGTTACAATTATGACAACATAATACTGATAGTCTACACAAAGTTATCGTGAGCCTTCTCAAACTAATAAATGCACTCATTACCTCTTCTCTTCCAACACTAAGAGTTTAAGGAATGATAACAAGATGAAAGGAGAAGCTTAAGGTCAAAAAGAAGTTCAAATCATCTTCTTTGATCTTTCAAATCATATATAAATATTTGAAGTATCAACATTCCATCAAACCAAGCAGAAAAACCATTGCAACTTACTGGAACATCATGATTTCACAGAAGTATGATTCATTTGAAGAATTCAGACATCAAGCTGTAATTTAGATTAAAAAAACAATTGAGAGGAGGATTGTTAACTTAAAACTACGATATTCAACTCATGACATCAAGGCATAAATTGCTGAAATTTCATATCATTTCTCAACATTCCTTTCATCCAAGGAAGAAATTATTTTGTGCGGTCACCGGACGGCGTCCAGAAGCGAATCAGGTAGCACCGTGTCATTTTTTACTGTGTACCGGTGTTGTGTAGTGTTGTGTACCGGATGACGTTGTGCATTCTGATTCGCCTCTAGGCTGATTTGCCTCTGGGCCGACCGCACAGAGTAATTTCTCCATCCAAGCAGACAGCTAACATGGAATAGCTGTTTTGTTAGCTAAAATTGTCACATCAACATTCAAAAACATGAGAAATGACCATGGTCACAGAGGGATAGAACAAAACTTGTCAGAAACATAAAGATGAGATGCAGGACCTCAATGAGTATGGGGATAATTAGTTGATTGTCAATGGAGAAAATGAATGTCGAAAGATGAACGATCAACATCAACCTCAAGAAACAATGCCTGCCTCCAGAAAAAGAATGTTTTTAGATTGTTTAGGGAAGAGGACATAGTTTGCCAATTTCTTTGAAAATATGAAATCCAAAACTTTCAACATTGCTCATGTGCAGAATCTATCAGTCATCCATGAGTAGGCTTTTAAAGCACATAAGATGAGATTCCTCACTCATACTATATTACATTACAAGCAATTGGCTTATGACATCCAAAACATTCAACTCCTCATCAAAATCTGCTTAGGTTGAAGTGGTTTCCACATCCAGATCTACCTAGCAATTGCTTGATGGAAGTTACAAGTATCAACATTCAGATACCTTTATCCATTTCAAGGGTTAAAAACTCACTGAACATCATAGAGCATGAGAAAAAAAATTGTGAACAAGGGATAAGAGAATAATCAGCTTTATGGCCCTATGAAGACCAAGAACGGCATCAAAACCCAAGAGGAACACAACCACAAACACGATTCTCACTCGGGGACGGATTAAGGGATGCAGCCTTTATGCCATTGCATCGCAAAGAGATTGTTTTCATTACTAAAATCCATGATTTCAATATCACAATGAAAAATAAGCTAACCAATACTATTGGCCTGCATCATAAGTAATATGTAAGAAATGGATAAAGATCTAATAACTGCAAAATTTGAATAGTTATGTGAAGCCCCAACAATGTGCCAAAAAGGTTTTAGTACAATAAATTAATTTGGATTAGTCATGCAATCAAATCACAATTTGTATTAATTCATCATGTTTAGAATGTAACTAGGAGTTGGATCTCAAGACTGCAAAATATAGTTATTCATGTGGCTGTTAACCATGTTTGGGGGTCAAATTAGGATCTGAAATGTAATCCTTCACAATAAATGTAATCCTTCACAATGGCTTAAGAGGTATTATGCATCACAAAGACAGCTTCCTTCACATTCAATGGTCATGCAAGATGTAGTATTGATATGTCATCAAAAAATTATCTTGATCGGACACAAATCTTGAGGCAAAAATCCAAGTTAGAAACTTCAAAAATTAAATTTGGGATCATCTAAACTCCGATTTCAGCAAACTTACAGCCGAACTGATCGTCTCAGAAATACAAACCCAACGACACCAAATTCAACTCAATCCGAGCCCAAATGGGTCTGAATCGAAGAACCAAAGCGTTGTTGGAAGGTTCAAACCAACAATTTGGAATACCAAACAATTTCAAAACATGATATGCTTATAGTCGAATCGAGCGGCTCGACGAGACGAATCCAACGACCCCAAGATCGCCGAATTTCGATATCACTAAGACCTTCAAATGTCTGACGAACGGTCCACAATCAAGGGATTCAATATCGGCTGTCCATCCAATCGACTCCACATTTTCCCTTGATCCTCCTCCTATTTACGGGTCATGCAACTCTCAGAAAACTATAAATAGCCCCTCATTTCTCTTAAGGGGGAAACAAGCAAGAAGGAAAAAAGAGGAGAAGAGCAGAAGAGGAGGGAAGAAACTCCTTCTCGACCACCGCCGGAGTTCCGCCCAACTTTCAAGTGACTTCGGAGTTCCGCCAGACTTTCAAGTGACTTTGGAGTTCCGCCCGACTTTCAAGTGACGTCGGAGTTCCACCCGACTTTCAAGTGCCGTCGAAGTTATGTCCGATCTCCAAGTGACTCTAGAGTTTTGCCCGAATAACATCTAGTCGGAGTTCTCCCCGGCCGCCGACTGACGTCGGACTTCTAACGACGCCAGACCTCCGCTCGACGCCAGATTTCTACCTGACGCCGGACTTCTGCCTGTTGTCGAATTTTCACCGAACATCTATCCGATGTTGGATTTATGCCCATTGCTGGACTTCCACCTGATGTCGTCCTTCTAACCTCCGTCGTCAGACAAATGTCATTTCGACTTCCGTCGCCCGCCGACTACAGTCCTTCCGACCATTGTCGCCCGCCAACTACGATCCTTCTGACTTAAGTCGCCCACCAACTATAGTCCTTCCGACCTTTGGTGCCCGCCGACTTCTGTCCTTCTAACTTACGTCGGCCACCGACTACAGTCCTTCCGACCTCCGTCGCCCGCCAACTACGGTACTTCCGACTTACGTCGCCCATCGACTACAGTAATTCCGACCAAACGAATATGTCAACAGTGACTCTTTGTATTCCCACCATATACTTCATATAATGTACATCAAGCCAAGGCCTTCCCTCTAAAGGAGGGCCTCATTTGTAATCGACTGCAAATAATAATGGATTCATTCAAACTGGACTAGGCCCTGTGGTTTTCCCCCTTTTTTAGGGTTTTCCACGTAAAAATCTTGGTGTCTCATAAATAATACACCCTCTCTCTTTATCTGTATGCGTGCTTGATCTTCGTACAATGCTAAGATGCTAAACTTTATTTTTCTTTACCGCCGCGAACACTCCAGGACGCAACAAGTATAAAGTCAAAACATACTAAAATAGCAATAAATGGATGAAAATCAAGTGTTCTATGATTAATATAATCAGTAAAAAAATGCCCCTAATTAATAGGAAATACATCAAAATTATCAAGTAACAGCCAAAAGTCTTCATGGGGAGGAAGAAATAGGCACACTCTCAAGAAACCTATAATGTTAGTCGGTAAAATATACAACTAAATAAAATTCATCATCAAAATATATCAAGGAAAGGCAGTCATTTTGATCTAATAAAACATCTGCACATAGCACATACAGAGCAAAATCAACTGAAACCAAGAGCTTTCGTTTTTCAATTACAATCTTATTTTATAATTAGATTTTCTTCATCTTTATAATTTCCAACAATTTCAACTATTCTGCCCTCTCCACACCAAGACCATACAACACACCAGCATATTTCTCAGTCGAACCGTTAAAATAAGACTCCCTAAGCTTCCTGAAAGCACAAGAAGTAAGAAGACTATCAGATCCAGCCTGATGACAAACTCCAAACCTCTGCACATCAATCAACTCAGCAAGTTTATTAAGCCCACCATGAAGACTATTACAAAACTTCATCAGATGCTTAATATCATATAGGGTCGGGAAATAAACTCTAAGAAGATTAAAAAATCCAGCTTGCGTCTCCGGCAAATTCTGGCAAGTAAGCACCTTTAAAAGATAGCCAAAATCATACCCACTATGAAATGTTACCCAGTTCACGTTCTCGTTAAGAACCACACCAGAAGACATAAGCAGCTCCGCAAATCGCTGCGCATCGATGCCAAGCTCGCTATTCTTGGCGAAATCGATGCCGCTTTCTCGAAGTAATTCAATGGAATCTGTTGCGTAAACGTCGCGCTGGATATTGAACTCGCGGAAATTGAACTGCCAGACGCAACCGAGGCCGGTATTGCAAGTGGGAAGGTTTCCGTCTTCGTCCGAAAAGGTGAGACCTAGCTGGATGAGTTTGAGCATGCCTACGTTGGCTTGTAGGGTTGCGTAGTGGTAGTCGGAGGTGTATTTGAACGATCCGATTGGGCGGCATACGACACCGGGGAACTCCGTGTCCATGGCGACGAAGGGGAAATCGTCGACGATGTCGCGGATTAGGGAGAATTCTTGTTCAAGGTTGTCAGCCCATACTTCACGGATCTGTATAGCATCGGTCTTCGGCATCACAGCCATGTCGGAATCATTCGGCGAAGGGATCTGAGAGTATTTAGGGTTGTTTGGGGACGAAAGAGAGAAGAAGATGAGAAAAGTTGCGATATTTTTTTTTTTTCGTTGAAAATGATTTCTTGGTTTTTATGGGTCAAAAGAGGCGGTTCCCAAAGTGGGCCACATCGATGTGAGGAGAGTGGAAGGGATTTTCGGCTCGGCTCCTCTGCCCCACTGCCCCTCCGCATATTTATATATTTTTATATAATTTTAATATTAAAATATAATATAAATAAATATAAATATTTAAATATTAGATATATTAATTATTTAAATATTATTAATAAAATATTTATGGTTGGTTGTTTCTATGGAGAGATTATTTTGTGCGTATAATTGATATAACTTTCTGTTTGAAGGCGAATCAAAGTGCGCTGTATCATCCGATACATAGTGGTATATAACTACGGTACACAGCAAGGAATTATCCACACAGAATAATTAATTGTTCCTATGGACCACTTTAGCATCATGATGATAGTTAAGTGAACTAAGTTTACACCAAGTCAAGAACATGAAGAGCAGGGTAGACAATTGCCCTTGAAATCTTTTTTTCCTTAAAAAAAAAGGTGTTTTAATTATTATGTTCAACTTTAATAATGCATGTCTAAATTTTAAGAATTTTTTTTAATGTTTCATATATATAATTATACATTTCATAAAATTATACATTTCATAATCCTATTATGTCCACCCTCAAAGAGGAACAATTATTATGTCCTCTGACCTGACGTAGCTCTACGTTCGGCCGCCAATAATATGTCGCCACGTGCTCTCATTCTTTACCGCGCGGCCCGACGATTTGACCCGGACTGGAACCCGGGATTGCTATGTTCACGTATTGCTAGGTATTACTTGGTATTTGCTCGGTATTACGAGGTATTGCTTGGCAATAACGAGAAATACCGCTCTGTGAAGACCAATACCGAGTTTTTCTAGAGAAATACCAAGCAATACTGAGTAGAAAAACTCGGTATTGCTCGGTATTTCTCGGTATTTGTCTTAACATAATGGTATTTCTCGTTATTGTCGAGCAAAATTGACCAATACCTAGCAATACCTAGCAATACCGGGTTGTCCTGGATTTAAAATACGCACGGGCGACATACCCACTATTCGCCGGGTTGGATCCGCGATTTTGTACCTGCTACGTGGCACGATCTCAATGGTGACCGCACGTAGAGCTACGTCCGGTCACAGGACCAAATAAAAGTTCCTCAAAGAGAGGTTTATTCCGCCCCTATGCCAAACTTTGTGAATCTTAAAATTTTTTTAAGGGGATTTCGGATGAATTCAATACCTAAGATATTTATCTTAAAATAAATTTAATATTTTTAAAATTCATCTTAATTGAATATTCGATCAAAATTTCTTCCTAATTATTTATTTTGCAATGTTTTTAGATGGAACCTTTGAAACTGGAATTATGAATGGAGATTGCAAAAGAAAATTATCAGTAAGTGACAATAATAATAGGTGGCCCAAAAATAGAGACTAATTTACTCTAATTCATATGTTGTTAAAAATAAATTTGATCACGCATGAATCTCATTGCATATTTGAATTATAAAATTTTAATTTTAAAATTAAATTAAAATTAAATTTAAGATTATCAAAACTCCAAATTTTAACAAGTTTATAATCAGATTCAATGCCTCAACAAGACAAATCCAACAACACGAGAAGTGATATGATCTAAGTTTGATGAGCCCAAATCAAACATTTAAAGCACACAAATTAGAAGACTAAACGGTCTCCAAACCTTTTGACAATTGTCATCTCATTATGGTCCTTTGACCACTATCACCCGACTACTATTCTCTAAGCACTATTGTTAAATTACAATATGTTAATCATCGTCATCCTACTATGGACATCTAACCACAGTCGTCTACTTACAGTCATCTGACTACTATCATTCAACCATAGTGCTCTTGAACACCATCACTAGAATATAACCCTCCAAAAACATCGCTCAACTAAGGTTCTCCGACCACAACCACCGTCTGAACCATCGCTCAACTAAGGTTATCCGACCGCCGTCGCACAATAATATTACTTCAACTAATGTGGCCAAATTACAATTGTTTGATTACTAATGCATGACTAAGATCCTCTTGACTATTTTCTTGCAAGTATGATCCTCCAATCAACATCGCCCTCACCATCAAACCATCATCACCCAACTATGATCCTTTAACCATCATGGTCTGAAGATTGTTCTTTAACCGTTATCGCTCGAGTACGATCCTCCAATCATCGTCACACTTCTAAGGCCCTATCACGTCCCAAGATTAGATTTTGGAAAAAAATTTCTTTTTTAATCTTTTCATTAACCAATAGTTTATATGAATCTATCGCATACTAAAATTTATGCGGCGGAAGTTTTATCAATAATAATAATAATATAAATTTGATCAAAAAAATCTCAAAAATATCAAATTATTGAAATGAGAAATACGATAATGATTTCTTATAATGAGACAAATAAATTTCCCAACATAATTGACTGATAAAAATTATTTTACGGCCTCCAAATCTTAGAATTTCCTTTCTCGTTTCTCTCAAATTTTCCTTACCTGCTCGAGTTGAGGAATGAATAATTTGAATAAAAAGCTTTTTAATGAAATATATAAGTGGGGTTTGATATTTAATAATATAATATTAATATAAAAAAAATATTCATAGAATAGTTCATTTTATTTAGAATATTTTAATAAAATCGATTTACAAAACAGACACTCACAGTCCCAAAATTCTCACTTATAGCGGGGGATGTTAATTTCTTAAGAATTTTGCATCGGTGCCCGAAAATTATGAAAAAATTATTATAATTAAAACATAATAATATATATTTTATGGGAAAGACTATTTTTCAATTTGACTTATAATGACTCCTTAAAAAAATTGTTTGGCTCGATTAAAATATTTGTATTAGAATCTCCTCTCCATAGAAAAATGTCGTCCTTGACATTTTTCGCTACAGATCACTGGTTGGTAGCCACATCTATCATTTATATTAATTATTAATCACATCACTTATCAATCAAATCAAATTATGTGTGTATGTCAATCATTCAATCACATGATTGCAATGCATTTCAATAAAAATAATGATCTTAGAATGAGAAATGATATTATTGGGCTTCTCTGGATTATCTCTCACTTCCTAATGACACAAACTATATACTCATGGTAGTACTAGAGGTTGTGTCATCACTGACATAGTGGGCTGCCTCTATCTCTCACCCACTTGTCTTCCCTCTGTCCCGCTCATAGAACCTTAACTAAATATTCTAAACTCTGCAAGTCTCTGGCCATATGTCTGTCTAGACTGATCTGTCATGGACCCAAATCTCTCCCCCAATCCTCTCTATGGATAGTCTATCATCTTGTATTCGTATTGATCACATATAAAGCACTATCTTGTAATCATATAATATTGTCATGTATGTCTCCTCCCACATCTAAGACACTTCTATACACTACCAAGTGGTACCATAGGTCCTCTTCTAACATCAGTGAATGTGCCTCTCTTCTCACTGCTCTCTCTTATAATCATTTCTTCACATGCTCTCCTCATACTCATGTCATGTCTGAACTGGATAATAGCCAAACTATTTTCTACAAGACGCACTCTCTCCACTAACTCCAAAAATTTCAGAATCCTCAGCGGTACAAGTGGATGCCTCAACTCATCTTTTAATCCTCTTAGAGATCGATAACATTTCTCCTCGATGATACTGACTAATTGATGTGTATACAAGGCCAATGCATTAAACTCTGCCTCATATTTCAACAATGTTCTATTCCTCTACTTAGTCTACTATGATCTAATGAAAGCCTCTTGCATCTATTGTCGGATTGATGGAGGAACAAACGAGTCTCTAAAGACAACAACAAACTCTACCCAGGTAATCCATGCATTTATCTTTTTTTGAAATTTCTCTCTATTGTCAAATCCACCATTGCTTAGCTTCTCCCTCAAATAAAAAATACTGTTAGTAGCACTTTTCTATTTTATGGACACTACATATTATCAAATACCTTCTTTATTCTCATTTATCAATATTTTGTTTAATGTGGCTTTATAGCTCCCTTAAACAACAGGGGCTTCAACTTGTGAAACATCTGTAAATATTTATCCTAATCAATCTCCTTGCTCATAGCATGCCTGCTCTATGCATCACTCATCAGTTGTGCTATCAGACTAATAAATTGCATCATGTTGTTAGAACTTACTAGGGCTATTGCATTGTGTTCATTTGGCAGTTTAAGTAGATCCATTGCACTCAGTATAATTCTATTTCCTATTAAATGATAATTATATCACACAATCATATATATGCATAGAATGAATGCAAAAAAAAATAAATTCAAATACCACCGCCATCGTCAAACCACAATCATTAGACCTCCAATGATTAACCATCGCCATCATCGGACCGCCGCCATCAGACCACCAACGCTCAATCATCATTATTGGATTAATGTTGCCTAATCAACAGTATTAAACTTGTAACTTAGTAACAGCCGTCCAAACTCCTTCCGTCCCATATATATTCTACGAAATTTTTTGTCAAATACAAATACTTATGTAATCGTGCCATATCCAAAATAATGGATGGTAAACCTTAATAATCAACACCCATAAAATAAAATCATTTCAACAAAACCAGGCTTTGAATTTTTCCTTTCCACTTAAAAAACCTAATGTCATCGTCTGCATTTCATTTATTTATTTATATATTAAGGCTTCGTTTGGGACGGCTTTCTTATTGCTTCTTAAAATAATTTTTTAGTACAAATTAAAAAAATTTATACCGAGAAGCTGCTTTAAGAAGCAATAAGAAAGTCGTCCCAAACGAAGCCTAAATCTTATAAAAAAAATGTTGCCTACTTGTGTGAGGCTTTATGACAATATTCGCATCGATTAAATTTTCAATATTAATAATATTAATGAAACATTAAATCATTAAAAAATTCACGAATGCAATCTTCTAATTTACTTAACTCATTTTCCAAGGCACAATGCACAAAAAATCTGCTCACTAAAGGCCAATGAACAAGCACAATTAAAGGGAGGTAGGCGGGGTGCGTGGGTAAGGAGAATTGCTAATCTACACAAAAAAACAAGCAGCGCAAGAAACCAAGAGCAACTATCTTAGTACTTAGTTTTATTTGGGACTTTGAAAAATAACTTTATAATATACAATTTTTTATTTTAAAAAAATTTATGCTAAAAAATTACTTTAAAAAATAATAAGAAAGCCGTTCCAAACGAACAATTATTACGTCCTCCGACCGGACGCAGAGGAACGTCCGGTCGGAGGCCAAATCCCGCCAAAAAACGAGTTGTACCGAGCAAATACCGAGCAATATCAAACAATAACGAGGAATATCATCATTTGAAGACCCAATACCGAGTTATACCGAGCTAAATCGAGAAATACCGAGTTATACAAAAGTTGTACCGAGTTTTTCTAGGAAAAACTCGGTACAACTCGGTATTTCTCGGTACAGCTCGGTATAACTCGGTATTGGTCTTCAAAGAGCGGTATTTCTCGTTAATATCAAATAATACCTAGTTGTGCCAAGCAAATACCGAGTTTTTTGGCGGGATTTTGACTCCAACCGGACGTTCCTCTACGTCCTTACACCGGACGTAATAAAAGTTCGTCCCAAACATAATATTAATGCTTCATATGAGAACAAACCAAGTTTAATGTCAACTAATTTTTTATTTAGTTGATAAGGGACCTTTGGCTTGCTTATGGAAAAAAAAAAGGTTATAAATTTGATGAAATTTAAAGTCTTTTAGAGAGCTTTCTAATTTTTTTTTTTCAAATAATAACTATAATTTTATTTAGCTATTACTTTCATACTACATAGGATCAACTACATGAATCATTTTTCTTCATTCTGTTTTATTAAGAGTCAATTTTCCATTTAAATCTAATAAAGAAATATCACTTATAATATTTTCTAACCAAATCTTTTTAAATCTGCATTTACATTTCTTAATATAAGTCAAATCTAATACATCTACTCTCCTAACTGAGTCATGAAAATACCGCCATTTATTCTCACTACTTTTCTTAAACTCTACAGGAGAATTTTATTATCGACAACCAAAATTATCAAATTGCTTCCCCCACAATCACTATAATCAACCCAAAATGTAAATAATAGGTGAATGTAGTTTAAAAAACAAAAACTAAAGATTTTAATTTATTTAATATTAAATGAGTAATAAATCGTAAAAAAATTAATGTATTTTAAATTAATGAATAAACTGTAAATAATATTGATGTTTTTAATGTATTTTAAAAACACCCAACTCTATTGGCTACAATAAAGATTTAAGTTTCGTTTGAGTCAGCTCTTTATTGTTTTGTAAAATAATTTTTTAGTAAAAAAAAAAAATTTGAATTAAAAATTTTTATACTTAAACTATTTTAAAAAGTATTAAGAAAGTCACCCCAGACTTTCTTAGCTCAAGAAAAATTTAATAAATTTTGTAATAAATTTTGTAAATTTAGAATCTGACAAAGAATGCCATAATAAATATTAAATCTTAATAAACTGTTTTAGAGATATTCATAATTTAGAATTAAAATGAATGTGCAGAAGAGAAGCAAAGAGGAGAAGTGATATAAATCACTTAAATTATAGATATCTTAGTATTTACCAAATCCATGATTTTGCATAAAATAGGAGTAAAATGGAATTTAGATAGATAGCAGAATTTATATGGCCACAAAAATTACCTGAAAAAAAGGCAAAATTTAACCTAAATTATGACAAAATCTTGGCTAAGGCTTGATTTGAGATGGTTTTCCTGATGCTCTTAAATTAGTTTTTTAATATAAAATTTATAACTTTGTATTAGAAAGTTGGTTTAAGAAGCAGTAAGATCATTTCCAACCAAATTGCATACCACCGTATATCGTCCGCCATTCGCTGCATTCGAACTCCAAATCTCACACCAAAATTCAATAAATGAACAATGTGACACCAATGTTGGCGTCGGACTCTTCACCTATACCAAAAAACCCTCGCTTGTGAATTTGCCGAAGAAGAGCGGGAAGGATGAGAAAAGCACGCGAAAGAGGAGAGAGGTTGTTTCCTTCACAGGAATCACGCGAAAGTGGAGATAAATGAAATTCGATTGAAAATGAATTACGTCATTTAGAAGTTTTACTGCATTTTAAAGTACAAAATGGGTTTTCCGATTGGAGATGCCCTAAGAAAGTCATATCAAACGAAGCCTAAATCTTGCAACCAAGACGATCCTACAATGAAAAAGTAGGTCCTATAATTTGGGTTCACTTATCACCTGAAACTAGATATGCAGTTGATTTCAGCAGGCAATAACCACATATATTAGCCTTATTCGCAACTTAAGGAGAGACTTCTCACCAAATATAGCTAGATAGTTGGCCATTACTAGTTAGTTGAAGCATCACATGGGAACATTAGCTATTTTTGAATGGGAACAAGAACAAGAACCATAAACTAAGAAAAGCTAAAAAGAAGTATTTAAATCATGACAATAAGGGAGGACCAGATATCCATATAATATCAGAGATAGGTGTTCCTTAAAGGGAATGATATATTGATAGAAATCTTAGAAAGAAAGCAAAGAACTCACATGGAAAAATAAACTGGGATATGGGAGAAGTTAGCACCTCATTGATCACTGCCCACGCCAAGAATGCATTGCACGAGACGCGACAGAAATGGCTCAGTTTGCGAGCCGCTGCTAAGAATAGGCCTGAGACTCTGAAGCTCGACATTGAAGTCGTTCTCAAATTTCCTGCAAAATTGCCGAGAAATAAAAGACCATAGAAAAAGGATAGTGAGCTTAAGTTTGTAAGCTCTTACATGATAGAATCAGAGAATATGGGATTCTCCTCTGCGGATTTTAGTGCCCGACTTCTACCGCTTGGTCTCCTTTCCTTTGATTTTCCTAATCTAAAAGTATAGGAATCTGCTGCATCAACCACATCAGGTATGTAGATGGATGGTACTAATAACTGTATGGAAGCAGCATATTGAAGGCATATTGACTTGAGTTTCTCCACTTTCTGCAAATGCAAAATCAAAGCACAAAACTAGAGCAATAAGTCGATTGACTACTACTGATCTTTACATATCAGAATAAGAAATCCAGTGCTTCAAATTACTCCATATTTCCATATGTTAATATAGTGTATTAAGTATATGTTAAGAACAAAAAAAAAAAAGTAAGGTTTCATTTGGTTATCCCTCAACTTTTTGTAAAAGATTGTTTTAAAAACGTTGGTGGAGCAAATGGAGTTCTCAAACGGAAAAACATATATCAAAAAACTTCTCAAAACAGTAAAAAAATAAAGTTATGCAAAAAGCATTTCCACATGAGCGGCATATTCAAACAGCGATAAATGCCGTTTCCAAATGGAGGAAATAAGCCACATCAAACGAGGCCTAAATGAAGATGACAAACTCAGATTTGCTAATACTGCATTCAGGTCCCACATCTATTGCAAATGCAAATATTGGCTAGAACAAATTATAATAGGAAACTGAAACTGACCACTAAAGAAAATTTTTTATGTGTGATATGTAGATTAACTTACTATACATGAAAGCTATCGCACCTTGACAAGCTGAGGCAAGAGAAGCAAACATTCCTTCAAGCATTTTTGCAGAAAGAAATCATGTAATTGGATCACCTGATGCATATTAAAGAATCTAAAGTATGAGGTAACAAGCTCACATTCATTTGCATAAATTTTAGCAAAAACAAGCAGAACTAATGAAGAACCTCATCAATGCTCTTCACAGTTTGAAGGCGGTCATGCATCAGATGCCAATTTGGTTCAAGAACCTGAAGAAAATGCACGCCAGAAAATAGCGTAGGGATACCAGGAAAACCATCAACTTGTGAAAGTTTCTAGGCTTACCTCGAATGTTAGATAATGTAGAAGGCTATTGATAAATTTAAGCATGCTGCGACAGAGATTAGAAGATCGTAAGATGGTCGTCCCAAGTATGTTACAAGAACGGAAACCCTGGAAAATATAATAGAGTCAATTGGATAGATCAAACAGAAAAAAATAAGAATAATAAATAAAAAAATCAAATGAGAAAAATGTAAGATCATACTTGATGTACTTGCCACGCCACACAAAGTTGACGTTCAACATGTTTACAGCGGAAAAGAAGCTGAAAAATCAACTGATACTTAGTCAGAGCTTTTCTCGATATGACTAGTGAGAGAGGCCACTGCACCTGCGATGCCACAAATTTGATAATCAGGAGTGTATATAAAAGGTTTCCAAAGAAGTAAATTCATATCCACAGAACCCTATATGTAAAATACCTTGTAACTCAGGGAGAATGTTTCTATGCCGTTGATGTTTACTAGCTCTGGCAGATCACCAATGTCTAAAGCAGTTTTACTAGGAGGAGCATGAAAAGAGCTCCCCAAATCTTTGAGTGTAGACAGTTTCCTGAGCAATGAGACTCTTTCCTGCACAGCAGAAGACATGAACACCAAAAAAAAGGGTAATGGAGCTTGATGCAATTTTCAGCAATGTAACTTACCACACAACATGTCAACTCCTCATGACATGGGTCTGCAGCAGCAGCTGTCGAACGGAGAGCAAGATCGAGTAGTGACTGAATGTTACAAAGTACAAGCCAGACCTTAAAACCAATCAAAAACCAAAAGCTTCTAACAAAAATAAAATATTCTGGAGAATCACGTGCAAGTATATATTAAACCTGCAGTTTTTCAACAGATATGTCCTCAGGCCTCTTGACAAGTTCCTCCATAGCAATGTCCATAAAATGGACTAAGAAATCACCCTGAAGAACTATGGAGAACTCAAAATTCATCATGCTTCAAAATGGTATTTTTTCCAAAATTCAACTAGTAAAATCATTGCAAGTTATTCTAAAGAGAACAGATTATCATAGAAAATATTAGCAAATGATTTACCTGCACTATCAGAAATTCTGCCATGGTGCGTATTCATGAAAGAAATGCATGCAACATAACCTTAATGTATGCATATAAATGCAAACGCAATTGTAGAGCATAACAAGGGAACATGAAACCTGATTTTAGTATAAAAAAGACCATTCTCTTTGAGAAGCAAGGGACACGCGGAATAAATTTCTTGTTTAGCTTCCTCAGCCACAAAAATATAAGCCTTTAAAATAGAGCATAACAAATATTAAACCAGACAACAACAAATTGATTCGATAACGTAGATGGTAATCTTTTATTCTTTGTCAAAGTTTAAACTGATCAGAAACTCACATTTCTGGTCACAACAGTAAGGAAACAATAATTTTTATATACTTATATGAATGCTTGAAGAACCTCACCACCATTAAAGATATGTGGACAGTTACAAGTAGCTAACAAAAAATACAATTAAGCGTACCATCATACAACATCATTATCATCCTTATCTGAATTATCTAAGGTTGATTTTATGAATCTTTATTTCCAATCTTCCTTATTGAGTGTTGCACGAGTTGTTGATTTTATTCCATATAAATTTTTTTGCATAAATTTATCCATGTTGCTTTTACTCCACTTATTCTTCTGTCCTACTCCGATACTAACTTTATCTATGTGGTCTTAAGGGACCCTAACTTTCACTATGGGGTTTTATGAGTGTTAACATAGGATGCTTATGTTTCATGTAGTAGCATCGCAATTGAATTGTCATTTGTATTTTATTTAATAAACTCCTTTGCACTTAGATTATCATTTTCATCCAACTCAAAACCTGTACATGAAACATAAGCATAAGGATACCCAAGCCCGCGTCATAGTGATACCCAAGCCCTCTACTTCCTAGTTATAAATTTTGTATTACTTGACCCCTCTTTCTCTCATTCCAACCCCCTTTATTTCATAAAATGCTCCTCGCATTATTTAAATTATTCTTGAATTAAATTTAAGTGAATTTTAAATTTGCTTTTCACTGCTAAAAAAATGAATTCCCTAACTACCTAAATTCAACTTATCTCTAAAGCTAGTATAAATGATCCCACCCCTCGTCCTTTCTCTCCCTAATCATACTTCCTAATATACACCAAAAATAATCTCTATTTCTATTAGCCGACATTCCGCCCCACTCTTTCCTTTGAAAAAATTGAAATTCACATCCTTAGTCTAAAAACACTCTTTCTCATACAAAAGTTAAGAACACTCTCTTCAATCGTGAAAATCAAACCCTCTCATTCATCCCCTCAAACAAAAGACCTTAAACCTAACAATAAATTCAAAATAAAATATACTAATTAAACTTAAACCCTAATCCAAGTCATGAATCATAATTTGAATAAAAAACAAAAACAACATAAAAGTGTGTGGATCCACTCCTACACACTATGTCAACATCTACAACTAAACAAATTGTCACAATTCATACAATTTGATTCACGGCCTCCCAAATAAATCTCTCTTTTCCCAAAGATGATTAATTGTTTCAAGAGGCCTATGATTAGGTTTTTCTATAGATGTGCCATAAATGGTGAGGTTTATTCCTTTCGTCTCTTTCTCTATATGATAATGGCCCCTTCAACTCTCATCCCAAAGATGGATCACCCTTCATCTCTTCTTCTTTGGGATGCATTCTCAATGAAATGGATTTCATTATTTGGTGTTGTAACAGAAGACCTTCAAATTCTTTCTCCAACGTTCTTCAAACACTAAAAAATAGAGCATTTTGCACTCGAGTGGAATGATACATAACAAGCATGGACTTTGTCCCTTGTCCTAGCATTTTAGTTCAGTTATCATTACATTTCTTTTATTAGTTCATCTTTAGTTTTAATTTTAATTTTCATAGGAAATATAAGCAATTTCCAGTTTAAGATAACTTTGATTTTTTAATCTTACTTCTAGGAACTTCTATTATAAATAGAGGTCAAATGGTCATACCATAATTAGATTGTGATTATTAAAAAAATATGTTTTGCATGGCTTCTCCCTTCCCCTAGATTGCGTCTAGTTTCCTCTTATTCCTTCTTTCTCCTTCTTCCCTCTCTCTTCATTATTCTTCCTTAAACTCTTTAGCACTTCTACAATCCTTCCACACAAGTACTCTAGTGTATTTTCTATTCTCCAATACCTTATCTTCAATAGAGGATTATTCATACTCCCATTGTTCATCTAATATAATTGATCAAGTTGCCTTTAGTGTATTTTGGAGTTCCTCAAAACCATAGATTAATGAGAGCTCGCATACACCCATCTTTTCCAAAGGAACTTTATTTAAACATTTAATCTTAACTCTATAAGTTAAGATATCCTTCTTCTTTGATATGGTAGATATAATATATTTAAATCTATCACAACTAGATATTATTTTATTTTTTAGTAATATTGAGAGAGAATTTTTAATTTCACTATACAAAAAATTCATATCAATTAACTGCTCTTTAGTTTAATAATACTAAGTCATTTACCCTCTAAATATTCTTTCCATTATTCGACCTTTCAACTTAAATTCAGTATCATTCACATATTAAAATTATGTCGTATATTAAAAAACAAGGCATCTCACAATGAATATGTTTCTTAAACATTAGATATAAACAACCTAAAAAGATATTAACTTAAATGTTGATCTATGATACAGTCTTATTGTTTCACTCCACAACTACTTGCAATACTAGTCAAGGCTATCATACATATTTTTAACACTTGAACATACCTTTGATATATTTTTTTAATCATAGACATGCTTAAGATCAATAAAAATCATATGAAGACCTCTTTTCTACTCTATATTTTTCATTGATTGTCTTACCTAAAAAATTCACTTGCACAATGGATTCTTCAAGCATGAAATCAAATTAATTTCTTAAACGGGTTAACTTTTCTAAGTGTATATTTCATTCATTTCTCCCATAACTTTATTACATAAATCATAAATTTGATTACTATGTCAAGGTAAACTTCAAAATAGTCCCCTAATTATTTGAATATGGCCAATTTTGTCCCAGGGTATCACGATACTCCAATTTTGTCCCTCTAAATTCATCCAGAATGATCGGACTAAATTGAGATTAATTTTGTATAGTCAAGTGACTAAATGGGATCAATTTTATATCACAATGCATGATGGATCATTTTTTGTAGTTGATAGATTAAATTGAAGCTACTTAATACTTTGAGACTGAATTAGCCACACACAAATAGTCTAGGGATTATTTCAGGATTTTCTGTTACTATTATTGCTACAAGTTCGAACATTTCATCTATTCTTAAATATGGCAACCAAGAAGCTTTTTTTTTTCAATTATCCGGAATCCTCTTAATCCTAAAATTAAATTAAAAATATTTGTTAACCAAATCGCTCTAATATCACTCATAACTCCGTCGTCTCAATAAATATCTCATATGAACCAATAGTTTTAACGTTACGCATCATGTTTGGAACTAACTTCACCATAATTTTTTTATCAATCTTTAATATTCATTATTATATTATTCATCACACTCTTCTAAAATTACTTTTTCCCTAAAATTTTTATTGAATAATTTCTCAAGGAAGCATTTTCAGATTTCATTAATGTCTCCATTTTTAAGTAAAATCTTACAATCCTTACTTTTAATTCATTAATCTTATCAAAATTTGTAGATTGCTTATCTCTTATTTTTTATATTGTATATCCTTCTCCGCTTCCCGGATATAACATATCTTAATCATAAAAAAATAAAATAAAATTCTTTGTTCACTACTATTTTGCAAGACTTGCAATTGTCATATAAAAATGCAAGTAATTATAAGTGTATGATTCCTATGCTAAATTAGCCAAAAGAATGTCAGTACAATAAACACCACATTGAAGTCAAGTGTTTCAAACAAGGAAATACCAGCAATTATTTAAAAGAAAAGAAAGGATTGGATTACCTGGTCCAGAAGAAAATATCTCTTCATAGATCGCAATTTTCCAATCAGGCCATACTGGAAATGAAAAGGGAAATTGTACTAAGCTACTAATACAGAGCAATATGACCTGAAAAGTTTCAGAACACTAAATAATTATGATATTAAAGTGCTGAGCTACTGCACCTTTTCCTTGACAAGATTTAACAGTTCACAACTTGCGAAATCATAAGCAATCTTGACACATTCTAGATAATGATGGTCTGACCCAAAGCTTGTCAGTTTTGAATTTTCTGATGGGGGGACCTAATCAAAATGCAATATGTTGGTTGCAAGCAAACTAAAAAAAAAGTGTCCTAATTGACTGATTCAACATCATAATAAGTTTATATTACACCTGCACATTGTGTCCACACTCTCTCATGACATTTAAATATTTCCCCGTAGTCAAAATCATGCCAGCAGCACTTCTAAGGAAGCTAGGAGTATCATCTTTGAGACTGTAGCGCTGTTGCCAGTACTTGGCATCATAATCTATTGTAAGACTCTCCTGTTCAAAAAAAATTTGAGATTATTGATCGGAAAACAATACATGAGATTTCCGAGACATGATCACGTATGAAGTACCTTTTGCAGGGATTTGTTTTCAGCAATGAAAAATTCACCGTGTGGATCATCAATAATCCCCTCATAGACCCACCTATAAACATAAATATTAGGAACGAGATTGTTGGAGATTCTCTTGGCCTTTTTAAGCCAATAAAATGTTCGTAATCTAATAGAACACCCAAACATTCCCTGAATAAAAGTAGCAGGCAAGACAAGCCTATAAACAATCCTACAAAACAGGATCTCTACAATTAAGTTATGAAATGCAATCCCAAAATAAGAGATACCTTTCTAATATCGACAAATATGGAGAACTTGCACTCTGTGTCATCTTCTCAAGCAATGCACGGACTGTAGTATCACCTGCCATGGCCTTAGCCTGCCCTAGTTTAAATATGTTGAATAGTTTAATTCCTTGAAGGATAACTAAGCAACAAATATGCGATTTAAATATCATAAACGATGATAAACAAATGCACAAAGGACAATCTAGTGGATATAATGCTCACAATAAAAAACACACTGTATAGTCTCCAACACATGACAAGTAGTCAAATGCAAATTTAAAAAAAAAAAAAAATCGGAGCAATGCAAAATCTAAAAAGGGAAACTCAAGTAGGAATGACAAAAAAATTAACTGCAGCTGAAAAAACAGGTAGATGAAGCATATACCTGGCTTTGCAAGAGGTTGAGAGTAGCCGAACCAAACAAATTGCCTGAAGATGCTTTCTCAATTACAATGGATAAAGCATGCAGTGCTGCCATCATTGGCTGAATTTTGGGCATTAAATATTAAAAGTTTACAACTACATAGGACAAGCTGCATTTGCGAAAAGTTCTACAAGAAATGCATTTACCTGACAAAAAAACCACAACCCTTGCACAGAAAGTCTTCCAAGGCGAAATTGATGTTCAAGCTGCGCTGCCATAGCTTGGTAATCCTAATGGAAGAAATGAATTCATGAGAATTAAGCCAAACACCAGCATCCAAAATGTATGTGATGTAGGACTATATGAACATGCGATGCGATTATCTTTAAAATTACTCGCTTATGAGTGAGAAATAGCAATTAGTAACTTCTTGCAACATAAA
The DNA here is from genome assembly GCF_001605985.2 of Dendrobium catenatum. Taxonomy (NCBI): domain Eukaryota; kingdom Viridiplantae; phylum Streptophyta; class Magnoliopsida; order Asparagales; family Orchidaceae; genus Dendrobium; species Dendrobium catenatum. The sequence continues at coordinate 286,593 of NW_021319827.1, read as the reverse complement.
CAAGAGATGGAAAACAATAAAGCAATGATTAGGTTTAAGTAGTCAATTACGGGCTAATGATAGGAACATAAAAACAATCAAATCAAATCTAACTTAGCTTTTTGTCGGGCTTTCAAAGGAAATCCCTTGATTAACAATTAGATTAGTCACTATTAAGATCCCTCACACAAACTCATAATAAGGATTAGGCGGAGAAGCTTTCATAACTCTAATGATGTCACGATCGAGGAGTTAGAAGAACAAAAGATTCGGAAGAGAGTTCACTTTTTCAAGCTTCTAAATTTAATGTAGAACTTCGTCGAACTTCTGAACTTTGATTTGACGAAGAACGTAGTCAAGCTTCTGAACTTGATGTAGAAATTCATCGAAATTCTTAACTTTGCTCCAATCCCCTTCAGGATCCGGGCAATGATCGTTTGTGAGTTCTCCTTGAAGCCAACAGTCCTTGTAGTTGTCAAAGGATAAAGGTGCTCGAGGGTTTTCCATGTGGATGGTCAAGGGAGGAGGTTTTATTTCATCTTCCTTAGGTGAAATATCAGGCATAGGAGAAGAAGTAGAGAGAGGGTGGTGGGGCTAAGTGGCCGGCCCAAAGAAGAGGGAAGGAGGATGGAGTAATTTCGGATTTAGAGGTCAAATTAATGTAGGGGAAGCAATTAGAGGAAGCCTGAATTAATTCTCTTGCCTAAGTAGTATGCAATTTAAATCAAGAATCAATTCTGATGGATTGAGATTTAATGGCAGCATTAATTTGGGAGATTAATTGGAGAAATTTGAATTTGAATCTCCAAAATAAAGAGGGAAAGGGGGGGGGGCACCTTGATGGTTGGTGTGATTGGAAACCCAAGTTGGAAAGGGAATAATGGAGGAGAAAAAAGGTGGGGCCGGCGGCTAGGCTTAGGGGAAAGGATTTAATGGGAGGATTCATGGATTGCTAGATTTGGAACTTTCAAATAGGAAAGAATATTTAAATAAACTCCTATTTAAAATTCAAATAAAGCATGAATTGAGGGATTTCCTAAAATAACTTTCCCTATTTTAGGAAATAACTTTCAAATTCAAATTCATTTGAATCTAAATTTAAAAGGGAGTTAATTTAGGAAAGTGCTTGAATGCTAAGTTTGAAAGTTTGAATGCAAAGGAGGGAAAAAGATGGTCTGCGGCTTGGATAGGTGGTGGGGTCGGTGGTTGGGTGGAGGAAGGGGTCGGCCAAGGTTTGGGGAAAGGGGTGGTCGGCGGCTAGGGGAAGGTGATTGGCCGAGTGGTGGAATAGGGTTGGGGTGGCTTTCGGCCAAGAGAGAAAGAAGAAGGTAGGGGCGACGGCAAGGAGAAAGAGGAAAGGAAAATTGGCGGAGGAGATGGACCACGAGCCCGGACGTTTCCTGCGTCTGATGGGTAATACGTTGGCCTCACCTAGGGACTTTAACTCTCACAAGAACTCTCAAGCTCTCAAACACAAAGTGCAGAATTTTCTTTTCATAATAATCATCATCTCTCAAAAAGAAGAGAAGGGGACTATAAATAGCCAAAATACAATAACAAATCAAATGACAAAAGTGCCCCCTGGGATCACATAAACCTACTCCCTCAAGTGAGGGTAAAAACGAAAAAGATGCATATATAAGTCAAATACAAATAATATCTCAAAATTAAAGTGGTCCAATCATGCACGTAGTAGATCTTTGGCTCCTTTTCTGATAAACTTTCAACAGTCGGATATCATCATCATTATGTCTCATGTTCAAATGAAGGGGAGGATAGAATTCTTTTCTCTATATTTCATACTGCAAATGTCTGAGCTCAATTAATAGAGGGCCTGTTTGGATTTACGGAAGTGAAGAAGCCTCATTCCAGTGCGAGAAGTCCGTATTGGAGAGATCATCTTTGAGTAGGCTGGTAGTTTATTTCCTATTTAAGCCAATAGGTATTTACTCCACTTCTGACTGACATTAAATAAGAACTGGAAACTAAATTAAAGGCCAAAAACATGATATATACCATTAGACAAGCCAATGAGGCTTCCCTACTTCCACAACCACAACCCTTTGCACAACCTCCACCATTAGGCAACCATTTATGCCCACCTAACAAGTTCTAATGTTTATCCCTCTTAAAACAGAGGAGAGGATGACAAGATATGACATGCATAAGCTCATCTCCCATCTAAACCTATGAAATGCAACTAGGTTTCAAACTAGCTCTATCTAGATTAATAGAGATCAAAATGCCCAAGAAAAAATACTAGTTGTAATGCAAATTACACTTAAATATGAAATTATTAACATTAGTAGTAAGATTTTGTTTGAGTTTTAATAGATTCCTATTGGGATGGATTTTAATCGCCTCATCAAGGACAGCATAGAAAAACATGACATTGGTGCAGATAACATAATATTCAAGCTCATGTTGGTATTTACTAATGGTTCATGTCTGCATCATTGGTTGACATTGCACATTATCTACCATGTCTTGAATAACTACTACTTCCCCCCGCTATCTCCCTAATCTGGATCTAAAACTATTCGGTGGAAGCAAACTAAATCATACTTGAGAGTTGAGACTACCAACAAAATCAAGGGATGCAATAATAGATGGATTGAATTTGGGATGTTCAATCCCTATAATTTCTAAAATGAGCTCAGCTGACCTGAGCCAGGTGGGCATACAAAAGTTTCAAAAGAAGAAAATTTAAAAAAAAAATTAAAAAAAGCCCCACACTTGGCGAATGACCCCCGATTTATTGTCAGGTTAAGCGAATAACCCCCGATTTATTGTCAGGTTAATGTTATAGAATGAGCTTCATAAAACTCAAAAAACTGAGAGGTGAGTCAGGGAAATGTTATAATTAGTTGTGCTAGTCACAAACTCGTCTCACTTGATGCAACAATCTTAGACAAGTTCTATTGAAAAGAGGACAAAGATGAGTTTTTTTGCTAACTACTTCGAATGAGTAATATTAAATGATTAAGTGACAATTAAGGCAATCATGACCTCCACATTTCATTCGATGCCAAATTTCAAGGACTGAGTTCTATCTGAGAAGCAATATTATTTTTGGTGACCTATCGATCATTAGCTCAAAACAACCTTTAGATGGTTGACTTTTAATTTTAGCTTAGTTCATGTCAGTTCATTAATGTATGACACATTAACTTAATTTCTCTATAATTTGCGCACTCTTGTGCATCACTTTTATTCTTAAAAATAATAACCAACACATTCTTTCTCCACTCATCTGATATTTGGGTTCATTACTAATCAGTTCTATGGATCCGATTCAAGTCTACACTGTCACTGTGATTTGATCACCTGACTCAGGAAAATAGAAATGTACACAAGTTCTACATTTTTTTTTTTTGCTCTTTAAATAAAGCGAAAAAAAAAATAAGAGATTGAAATTATCAACAACCCATATCGCCCCGTGTCACATGATTCATGTTGTATAAAATCTAGTCAAGATTATTGGATTTCAAGATAAGTCAAGATGTTTACACATATTTTTGTAGAGTTCTTTAATAGCGGGCTTTACACATTACTCTTTAGCCTCTATTAGGTTGTATTTCACTTATCAACTTAAGCTCTATGGACTTTGCCATTATTAATTCAATTTCTCCTACAAAGGAAATTTTTATGGGATTGTCATGAAAGACATACTTAGACACTAGAGGAGAAAGTTCGGAGAAAAAACTAAAAGAGGAAATATCTTTTGGCTGTAGAAAGTCCAGCATTAGTGGATGAGCCTACTTTGAAGAAAATAAATATTGAACCTATGAATACAACCTTATAGAGAGCAAGAAGAAAATCTACAAAGGATCATTCTACTAGGAGGATTATTGATTTTCCTTAGTCATCAGTGGTCACACCACCTACTAATAAGGCTTTAACTTGCCTCCAACAAAGGAGATGGATAAGTTTGTTAGGAAACAAGTGCAGAAATCAAAGAGAGATTTGCTGAAATTTGGAATTTCAGAAAAGTTCAAGCAGAATTTGAGATAAATCCCATGGCAAAACACTAGGAAAACTTGATAATTGATGAAAAGTTGAAAAGAAATAAAATACAATAGATCTTCAATTCGAGAAGAAGATCTAGCTCTCCCAATCCCTAGCCGGCGGCTAGAGCGCAAGCAAACCTAAGAGAAATCCCAAATTCAGCAAAAACCAAGATCCCCTAAACCGAACCCTTCCCATCTATTTAAAGGATACAAATATAATTATAATTACTAAACAGTCCTTCCCAAATTTAATTCCCTCTTAAACCGCTCCCTCCGCTTTAATTTTGTATTCAAATAATGGGCCCCATAAGGGGGGCCGCCGGCTACTTGGTTCACCTGGAGTAAACCAGGGGACGGCCCTGGTGTTGGGCCGGTTGGACCGATCTAACAAAGTTCCAAACTCCTATATAGTCTCCGAGAATGCAAATGCAACATTCTTCTCTAAGCCATATTTTGAAACTCAATACTCACAGACAAGAACACCCATCTTTGAGTTTATCTCAAACGTTTCTTAAAATGCTAAGAAATCAATTTTTCATATTCCATCGATCATGGTCCCTTCTTTTAAGGTGAGTTCTCTGAAGGCAGCTGACTTGGTTAGCAAGTCCACTGATGACAAGTCCAAGCTTGATGAGTCATCGAGGCCAAGGATAAAGCATCGCTATTTAAGGCAAAGAAAGATTGCACAACTACCAATCCCAGAACAAGTGTTGTCGTTGAATTGGTGAAATAAACTTTTCATATAGTCCTACTGCAAGATAAGATGTGCAATGAAAACACTAGTTAACAAGCCCCTTTCATTGAAGAAATCTATCAAATATATTGTAAGGCGACTTCAAATTGTTAGCTTTGCATTGGGCTTTCGCATATACTCTTTACGAGTTAATCTAGAAAGGTGATGCTCATTGTGAAGTCACATTCAAAAATTGATTTTGTCCTTTTCTAGGGGGAGGGGGGCTATTGCTCTTTGTAACAAATTCAAGCATGGCATCAAGTAACCTTGAGAGCATGTTTATCGAGTTCTTCCTCACCTGATTAGACAAAGACAAACTCATAGGAGTAATTCAAAGATGTTGTCACTAGTTTAACAAGCAATAGTTAGAATTTCATTTTTTTTTTTTATCTTTTGTTATTGTTCTACTTATTTTAAGTTGAATACAACTATAATAAGATTTTTTTCTTTATTTCTAATAAATGATGATAATATTAATTTCTTAGTATATTATTGTTTAACACTGTCGTTGCTATGTCCCAAGTCCTAGATGAGAAAAGTTGAGAGTTACACTATGTAGTCGACAGCCGGCGTAAAATTTGTCGAATAATCATGACATAAATTTTTTAATGCATTATATTAATGATAGATCATTCCTTGGAAGTGACACGATGTATGGCCTGAATATAGCGAGAAATGTGCAAGCGCTGCACCGGCGCCAGGTGGAGTGTTAAATAGGTTCCCATATCATGGATAGATGTTGGCAAAGAAGTTAGTAAGTGAAACTAAAATTATAATAGGAACTTGGAATATAGGTTTTCTAAAAGGTAAATTAATGGAGTTAATATATATTATGATTCATAGGAAGATGATGCAACTTAAGTTCCTATATCTTTTAGGAGAACACTTAGGCACACAACTAAGAAACTTCCTTTCAATAACACATAAACAAACACAAACAGAGAGTGACTTAGTTGAAAATAAACGTTAGAAACTATTTAGGAAATCACGTAGGAGAGAAAGATACATGTGGCCGATCCCACGTAGTGGGACAACGGCTTGATGTTGTTGTTGTTGTTGATGTTGTTAGCATATCATTGTTTTAAGCATTTAGCTCTTTTATGTGGTTGTACTCAATCTATTGTTAGAGTTTCTGAGAATTCAGTCACATACACCTTCTTTTCAAAGTTTTCGCTTGTCATTTCGAGTTAATTACAACATTGATGTCTATATGTTGATACAACAATCAAGATTGTGTAGCTCTGGGTCCAATGAGTAATTTCTTTAAAATATTATTTTATTTACTTTTAATTTCTTCTAACTTGGCATTTTATGTTGCTTCTCTTCATCTCCTTCCTAGCATTTTTAAGTTCTAACCTCATTTTCTCAAGTGCTTAGAGAAGATGATGGTGGTTGAATGTTAGTACACTTTCTTTATTAAGATTACTAATATGGATTTCAATGACGAAACAATCAATCAGCTACCTATAACCTCAGCCTTACAATCTTCTTTAGAAAGTTTTGGGAAGAACTAGCGTCTATTTCGCTCAACTAACTATAAATGGCTACCATGTGGAAACAAGCAATGGTTTGACAATAATATTATTTCTACTTTGCAAAAAAATTCTCAAGAATCCATGAGTTAAAATGCAAAGTGCATGATAAATTTATAAATGTTAAAAAAAGAAAGACAATGATTTTATCGGTGGTGGAGCAAGTACTACCATGGACAGCATGAGAGAGGCTTCCACGTTTTCTATTAAGGTGTGTAGCCTTCTAGAGTTGCATGAAAATAAATAACAAGGTGTTGAAAGAAACTTATAATATTTTCTATCATAAATGAAATGAAATTATAAATCTATCTACTTTCTCTTCTTTATTGATTGTCTCTTTTCATACATTTGCATTGGAGAATTGATGTTGCTACCATAATAATCATAGTTTAGTTAGAAAACTATAGTTAATAGTTGATAATCGTATTGAGCCATATTTGGCCTTTGGTATTATGCATTTCCTTTAAAGCAAATTTCTAGCTTGAGGATGGACCCCATTTCATGAGAAACTATGTCATCATGGTAGTTCAAATTATAATAATCACCTCTAGAATGGTTTTCTATCACTCAATATAGTTCTAGTTACATAAAAAGGGGGAGCCTGGATTCTAGGGTCTAAATTTTTTCACATACTTGGAAAATAGGACTTAGGTTATGTTTAGTAGCGATTAGAGCAAATTACGTTGTGTATGAATTATAAGAAAAATTTTAGTTTTTTTAAATAATTTTAAAAAATTTAGTTCATCAAATAAAGTACTAATTAGCTTATACTTTTTGCAGATACATAGTACCTAATTTCAACAAGGTAACAAAAACATCGACAAGCAAGAAATGCACCTCTTTTGAGGGAACAAGCCTCATCCCAAGAAGAAGACCATCACATGGGTAGCTGCTAGTTAGGATGACTTTTCAACGGATGTGGGCACACCTCAAAAAGGGAATATGCCGTAGAATTAGCTTATTGCCTCTAGCTATAAAGTTGTATTGTTGTATGCGAGAAATTGACTTTAGCATTGTAACCCTACTACCTCTGATAAAATGGAATAAGTGATTTCTTTTATTAACTTTGAAGTTGTATTTTTCGACTTATGTATTGTATCCACCTAATGTCTTAAAGTTGATCTATTTATCGATGTAAGTTCAGTTTGACTTTCTCTTTGTTTTTTTCTTTAATCTATTTTGTCATTTTCATTGAATAGTTCAAAAAATTAAGTTATTTATCTTCACTTAGCAAGATACTCATGCTCTAAGTAGTAACAACATTGACAAGCAAGAGTTGTGCCTCTTTTGAGGGTTATAGGCTCACCCCAAAGAGCTCTTTTACATAAACTCCCAACTGTAAGGTGAATTATGAGGGGCATAAACCCACCACGAAAATGAATCTACCACTAGGATGAATTGAATTCTACTTCAACTAATGGAGTTATGGCATGACTATAAAGTTTGTCCATTTGATCATTCTAGTTATTTTTTAAATCATATCTAACATGATGATCATACTTTGTTTACTATGATGCAACTTCACAATAGGTAGGAGAAGCCCATCACATAGGGTTGTTTTTTAATTAGAACAACACCTTGAGGGTCATACGCTCACCCTGAAAAGAAAACTATCACTAGGATTGATTGACCACAGCTTAAACTAATCAAACTTCTACATATAGAAGAATATTAGCTTGCCATAAATCTAAGCGATTGTGATTTCACCGAGCATATTAATTATTGTTTGATTTGAGATCTCAATGAGTTGTTTGAACTATTGCACAAATTATTCTCATCCAAACATTTAGTAAAATGTTTATTTTGTAAATAAATAGGACGAGTTCATGCTCATAAAATTCTTAATTATTGATATGATGTAATTTATATTTTACTAAGGTTGAAGTACTGAAGTCTTCCTGATCTCTTTAAAAGGTAAGAATGTTTCAAGTCATCATCGCTCCAGGTTATTGGAATAACCTTTCCAACATATGTTTGGAATAGTAGGCATGGAGTCTGACTTGTTCTTTGATTATTTAAGGTCATTCGCATGTCAACTCAAGTTTGGCAAGTGTGGTTTTTTGTTGCGGCAACAACAACTTTTTTGAGGATTTATCCTAAATATCTTTTGCAAACATAGGCATCATAATATTTTGCAACTCGGTGCTTGATTTCCTCTTCTCAAAGGAAGCTTGAATTATTAACTTTTCAAGAAGGTCAAAACATGTTCAAAGACCTTCACTCCACTCGTAGGAAAGTTTTTCTTCTTTAAAATCAGATGTTTTGACAAGTCTTTGGGCATGCAAGTTTGTAGTTAACCAACAATAAAGCTTTGATTTTGTGTGCGAGTAGGAAAGGAGTTTGTTTGTTGAAGATGATGGAGCCATGCAAAATACCTACAGGACAACAAATAATATCTTAGACCATATATATCTTGTTCCTTCAACTTATTGTCCTGAGAAGAAAAATAATTGGTTTGCTAGGAGCTTATGCCTATTCATTAGTCCTCAAAAGGTGAACGAAGAATAATTTGAATTGAAGTCCTTAAATTTGATATAATTCCTTGACATTACTGGTGAGCAAATTGTGGACAGTTGTTAACAATAATGACGTGGTAGGTCAAGCAATCGAAGATGTCAGTCAAAATGAAGCTTCACACAAGTGTGGATTTAACTTTGGCAAGAGCTTTAGCCTTGATCTATTTGGTAAAATAATCAATCATGAAATGATTGAATCATCGTTGTCCATTACCTTGTGGAAATGGACCAAGTAAGTCCATTCCCAATATTACAAATGGTCAACAACCAGTAATTAGCTTAAGCATGTTTAAATGTTACAACTATTGATCAAACTTATAACACCATAAGTATCTCCTAAAATACCCATTTAACTCTTTCCTTAAAGTGTATAGACGTCATCATGAAGCTGGGTCCGCCAGTTGTCAAAATACTCTTTGGGAAATTGTCCTTCCCCTAAAGAGATTGTCACACCCGCCAGAGTATACCCTCACAATGTTGACGATTTCAATGTCAAAAGCATATCAAAGGTAAGGTACTATCTCCTTGATGTTGAATCTCATTGGATTGTTAGAGAGGTCAAAAACACAATCAATTGAAAGGTATTTAATGAAAAGATCAATCCAATTTGTTGTGATGTAAATTTGCATTAATTCTAATTCCTCAATGTTGAAAGAAAATAAATTTGCAATGATCTGGCTGCCCGGCTTGTCAAATTTGGGTAGCAAGTCAACTATTTGTTTTGATCTCAGGGGATATACTCAATTCAAAATACTATAATTTATTTTTTTCAACTTTGATTTCAACCTCTCAAATTCAGGCAACAAGTCAACTATTTGATTTTGATCTCAAGGGATATGCTCAATTCATAAATACTCAAGTTTATTAATTTCAACTTTGATTTTTAACGAACATTATTGTGTAATTGTGACTTGAGGTTCATAGTTCATACCCATTGTTGACTTAATTGGCGATGAATTGAGAATTTGAAAAGACAATCAGACGCTTTACTACAACACCTTAATTGTTATAAACTTCCTAGTTCTAGCTCTGAAGACACATTTCATTGAGTTCAAGTGTATCTTATATATCCACAAAATATCAGAAGCCTAATGTAATTTGGTAATGTGTTGCTCCAAGTTTTGTTTTCGACAAGTATGTCATCAACACATAGTTCCAAGTTGCATCCCTTTCACTCCTTGAAAACAATGCTAGTAAGTTGCCCAATGTTAATTAATCCAAAACCCTAAACCCTAAACCTAATTTGAACCCTAGGTTGCTCCGGAGTTTTGTTTGACAATTTAATTTTATAAGTTTTTATTATCAGATATTGGAGTAAGAATATAGAGGAGAATATTATGAACTTTGGGTTGTGGAATTTATTTCAAATTTCTCTTATATTTGTTTTTTTTATTCTATTTTTTATTCATAAACTATTAAAAATATTAAATACAAGGGGATTACACCCCACCTTACATGCCTAGCTTTTAAAACATTCATATTATGAAATATAATTTTAGTGGAATGTGAATTTGATAGGTATAAGTCAATATTGCTTGAGTGATACATAGAAATTATAAGATCAACCCTCTTGGATCAACTAAACAAAAGAATGGGTTTATCAATGGAAAGTATAACCTCCAAATTGAAGTTGATAGCTGGAATGAATAAATGTCCAAAGAGTATTAACTTGAATGGTAATATCATGAAAATTTTCTTGAAATAAATTGAGGAACAACATTTAGATCAAATTGTTGCATAGATCTAAGTGTTGGGCAATCAAGGCTTGCTAATAAGCAAGATGATTGAGGCAACATAATAAATTTAAGATGGTTATGCAATAAACTTAGAAAAATTTTGCTCATAAATTCTTATATTTAATGGAGGATTGGATTGGCAAATATAAAGATAACATAATAAAGACAAAGTTACACGATGGGTGGTGGAATAAATATATAATAATAAGTGATGAGGACATCAGATTTCGCCACGTGTACCATCGTCGGAGAAGCAGATCGACGGCTACGATCCAGAGCCTTTATTTTTTATTTATTTTGTATTTTATTTATTCTCGCATTTTATTTTCCTAGTTTGCCCCTGTGGGTATTGAGTCGCTTGTGTAGCCCTGAGGGCATTTGTGTCTTTCTAGCTTTGTCTTATCTTGGCCTATTTAAAGGAGGCCTCATGCATTATAATAGAATGATGAATGATTAATGAAATTTTCATTTCTTCTTCTTCTTCTTGCATGAGAGCTAGAGAGAAGGGAGAGTGAGCTCAATGTGAGCAAGCGCAAGGCCCACCAGTCGCTGGAAGAGTCCACGGCTCGTGGTTAGTTTACTTCTATTTTACTTGTGTGTTCTTTCATCTCCCTTCCCCCAAGTCAATCGTCGGCCCCTCCCACCTCTCCTCTACCGGTGGCTTAACCTCCTCCACCAATTCATCCTCTAGCTCCACCACCTAAATCCCACCCGCCAACCTAACCCCAAATCCCCCATCCCGTTTTCCCCTCAACCCGAGCCCCTACATCATCCCGTCGGCCACCTAGGGGATCCAACCCGCCAGCCCTTCCTTTAGCCGCCGACCTCCCATCCTCCACCACCCCCTCCCAACCTTCAACCGTCGGCCCCTTCCCCTCTAACCACATGTTTAAAATTTTGAAATTGAATTTCAAAAAAATTTCCAAATTTGACCGAAGTCAAATTAGGAAAGCTTCAAAGGAGAATCGGATTTGAAATTGTCATCCCTAATTAGCTAAACCAAATTAGGAAACCCTTAATTCTCTTCCCCCAAACCCCCTTACCTCTATTAATGCCGCCTGCCCCAAGGGGGGAATCAAAATTGATTCTCCCTCTTAATTCCCCCATCCCCCACTTGGAATTTGAAATTCAAACTCAAATATTTTCCCTCCAATTCCCCTTAAACTGAAATTAATTTCAGTTTTCCCTAAATTTCCTCAAACCCTAACTAACCCTACCGCCCCCTCTCCCCTTTCCCCTCTTCTCAAACTGCACCCACCTCCTGATGTGATACCACATGCAAGGAGCTTCTTAAGAAAAATTAAAAGTGAATGACAACGTAATTTCAAGTAATATCTTATTGAGATAGCAAGAAAATCATTAAAGAAATCGTGTTATTAACTAGCTTAGGCGAAGAAGTATGCGTAGATTAACCAAAACTCATGGATAAACAACGATAGTAGCAACACCAAAAGCTATTAAGCAACAATCCGTAATTTAATAACGAGAAGTTCACCTTGGGGATTAACCACTCAACTAAACTAGGCTTAGCGGGAGAAGATTTTCAGCACACCAAACGATGCCACGAGGAAGGTTGCAATGCCAAGGGTCTTGAGCCACGGAGGGGTTGCCGGTGGTGGAGGACACACGGGCGGCGTGCTTTCAATAGTCCACTCGTAATCTTCGAACCGCTCGTCTATGATGTCGATGAGTGTGGGTAGGGTGCGGTTCAAGTAGTTCTCCACCGTTTCGTCGAATCCAAACCCGACGTCAAAGAAGGGAGAGCGGATGGTGTGAATATATCCCTCGTCGTCAAGCACCAATCCACTGTCAACTTCCGGATCCACTAGGAAAATAAAGAATGAAGGAAAGAGGTCACCGAAGCCTAGGCTTGGGACTTGGAACAACAATAAAAAATCTGCCCGGGCAAGACAGTCGTCCCCTTTGGCTGAATCTTCTTTGGACAACAATCTGAATTCTGTTTGGAGAATTGTGTGGCAGTTGGAGGACTTTTGATCTGCATAATAGCTGTTTCTACTGCTGAAATTTCTCTGGACAGCAACCCTATAACTTAGAAAATCTGAACAGCAGCCATAGGAAGGCTTTGGACAGCACCTTGAGGGTTCGTAGCAGTGAAACTGCTGATTTTCCTTTGCAGGAATTTCAGCCAGCAGGGTAACACGTCTAGGAACGTGAGGCAGCGGGTGTGGAAACCCCTGGACGGCGTGACAGCAGGAAGAAGCCTGCTGGTAATGTTGCCGGTTTGAATTTGAATTGGAGGAAATTGATTCAGATTTTCTGAACTTAATTTCAATTCCAACGGGTGGGGGATTGATGGTTAATTGGAGGAGGTATTAAATGTTGCTTAGTTGGCAAAGTGGAGAGAGAGAGGGGTGAGAGCTTTGTGTAGAAAAACTGAAATAGATTTCAGTTTTAATTGGGATGGGAGGGGGTTTAATTGAAATCAATTTCAGATTTCAAAAATTAGAGGGGGTGCATTGATGGCAATCAATGGGGAGCCCAATGAGGGGGCCGACGGTATGGAGA
>NW_021319827.1:213493-273293 GCF_001605985.2 Dendrobium catenatum | reverse complement strand
GGGGCTACCCACAATTTCATTTCCACTCAGGTCATCAACCAACTGGGAGTGAAATTGGTGGACACCGGTTGTTATGGGGTGATGATGGGTACAGGGAAGGTGGAGAAAGGTCAGGGAATCTGTAAAGGAGTGGTGTTGACCATCCAGGGGATTCAAGTAAGGGAGGACTTTCTCCCACTAGAGTTGGGAAGCACTGATGTCATCCTGGGGATGAAGTGGTTACAAACCTTGGGGGAATCCAAGGACAATTTGGGAGCAGTCACGATGGAATTAATGGTGAATGGGAGAAAGATGGTTATAAGGGGAGTGCAGGGCTATCCAAAGCCACGAAATCACTTAAGACCATGGTTAGGGACATACAAGAGGTGGGGGAAGATTATTTGGTGGGACTACACAAGCTGGATGTGATCAGGATGGAGGAGGAAGGGGATGTTTCTCTTTCCATGCAGACCTTGGTTCAGCAATACAGTGAGGATTTTCAGTCACCTCAAGGATGGCCACCTCCGCAAGAACACGAGCATATTTCCACCTTGAGGACAAGGTGGATCTTTGGGAGGGGAGTATTGTTAGACCGGTCCACTGGACCGGTCCAGGAGTGACCAGTTCACGGGCGGAAATCGCGAACAGGCGGATCTGGCGGAGAACGAGCGGCCCGTCCGCCCCCGTAGAGCCGTTTAGGAAGTTTTTTTGAGCGTTTTGAGAGGGAAATTTGAATGTAGGGACTTTTTGGGGAATTCCTTTTGATTTGTATGCATTAAATAGTAGATTTTCCTAGGGTTTGATCATCTTGAATTTGGCTGAAATTTGAGATCTCTTAGATTTAGGTTTTCTTTGGGCTCTAGCGGCGTCTAGAGATTTGGGAGAGATCGATCCTCCTCTCGAATTGAGGATCAATTGTATCTTTGTTGTTTTCTTCTTCTACTAGTAAAATACAAGTTTTTCCTACGAATTTCTCTCAGTTTTCTACAGCTTTTCCGCTGTTTTTACTGTTTTCCTGCTCCGGACAGCAGTATTTCGTGGAGTTTTGCTGTAAAGGTGAATAGGAAATACTTGATTTCAAGTGTTTCCTATCATCTTCTCTCTCCCTTGTACGAACCTGATTAGGAATACGACGAAACGGTGGTAAGATAAGTCAAACGAATTCTCTGTTGCCTCTCGCCAAGACGATCGAACTCCAACAACCCCGAACACCGTGGGTTCTCATCGGACGACCACCCGCACCTCCAACTCCGACTCCTTCCCCGATGACTAGTCCCCTCGGCATCACTTGTTTATTAGTGGCATCCTTAAGTTTGTGTGCAATGCTCTTCCGCTAAGCCGAGCGACATCAAGAGTGCATGTGAGGGACTCCGAGGTGAATGGTCTAGATCTTAAACCGTGGATTTTGTTAGTCTCACATTGCTTTTAATTGTAATCAATTTACATTACTTAGTTCTTCCGTGGATATTTTCTTACGATCTATCTTGGAACGCATTTGTTTTTAACTAGCTAGGCAAAGTTCACAAGTTATTAATTTCCTACAAGCAATTCTTGCATCGTTTCACATCAATAAGACAGGATGATGAAAAGGAAAAAGAGGACTACAAAAATATTTCCACTACAGATGAGCAACCACCTCATATAACATTGAACATGAATGAATGATGAGTTAGGATTTATGAAGTACACCCCACATAGTTGAGAAAAGTTTGTTTATGTTGTAGTTGATGATGATGATCCATCAAAAGGATATGTAAACTCAACATAAATGAGAGTAAAAGAGGAAATGCAAGAGCTTTCAAAAGCCTCTATTCATGTGAGTTAAGTTGGAAAGTGTTAATTTAAAAATGGTTATGTTTTTAAGTTATCCTATTTTGCATTAAAATTTCTTTCATTATAATTTTGTGCAAGAAAATTCAAAGAAAAAGGTAGAAATGAAGAAAATACCCAGCGCTGCGGCATTCAAGGTTAAATCCAACTTTATGACAGAGCAGGGCGCCGCAATGTGCAAGTCTTGGAGCGCCGCAATGTGCAAGTCTTGGAGCGCCGCAACGCCAAATTGCCCCAAAGAAACAGCGCTGTCAAGGGCGCTGCAACACTGAATTGCCGAGTGTCACAGCTTGACAATTAATTCAGTTACTAGATGAAGCAAAACATCGATCTGCATTGAGCAACGCAACGTTGTGCTTCAGGAGCATCACGGTGTTAGTTCATCTTATGATCTTCGTGGCACTACTACTCTGAGCGTTGCGACATTAGTGTTAGTCATTTTATTTTATATAAATAACTTTGCCAAATTTGTGAAGGGGTGGGGGTGCTGGCCATTTTGTTACTTGTTCTTAGTTCTAGGGGTAGTCCAGTAATAAGTGTAAGTGTGTGTGAGTAAGTAGAGAAGGATCAGAGATCGCATAAGTGCTTGTAATTGCTTTTGCAAAGGAGAATCTGGATCTATCTTTTTAACTCTACTCCTGTACATGTTCTTATATTTTCAATGAAACTTTTTAAGTTATGGTTGTTTAAAATGATAGGCCAAATTACTCTTTCGGCTTATGATGTGAAAGGAATGCATATTTTACATATAATAGGTCTAAGTGCTTGAAACTTTTTATTGTAGTTTCTGATTCTATCGAACTTCATTTAATTTTTGTATAGGTCATGCACAAAAACAAAATATAGTAAGATATATATCTTCAACGGAGATGTAGTAGAAAAAATAGGGGAATTAGAACAAAGTCTTCCAAATATAGACATATGTTGGATTAGGACTTTGAATTGTTAAGGAGATAGTTCAATCATAGTGAAATTTGACTTTGCTAAAAACTCTGACAAACTCGACATAAACGAGGTGTCAAATATGTTCTGATTCACAACACATTTTTAGTAGACTAGGTACACAGAAGATCCTATCTATTATAAGTTCATAATCCTTGGAACATAGAACTTATTCATAGCAAATTTTAAGTTGTTTACTTTCAATATGCTGATAAAGTAATAACGTACCTTGTTCATGGCTTGATGCACAAAAATAATAAAAAAGCCCCTGATGTACCATGTTCATGGCTTGTCCACATTATATCTATTACGAACATGATTAAGACTATATGCATACAGGTAAAAACGTATGCAATTGTATACATTTTTTTTGCTAGAATTTGAACCCTGGACATCTATTTTAGAGATCAAACTCAGTACCACTCAATTAAATGGTTGATACAAACCGTATAAATAGATCATTTAAACAAGTTATAATTTTGTCATTCCATACATCATTGTAAATATGGTCTGAAGAACTTAATGCGGCTGGAAACAAGAAAATTTGAAGGTAGGTACCAAAAGGAGTGCTCTCATTGCAGCAGCTAACGCATGGTTCACAAGACCAGACCCAAAATGTGATTTAGTCTCGACAAACCAGCTGACCAGCACATAGGCTTCACAAAGGGGGAATAACCTCTGAATCAACTCCTGCAACACTAAAATAACTAATCACATAAACCACCAAAACCTCCTAATAACACCATCTACACAACCTTATCTGTTTCACCTGTAAGGCTAAGTCCATGGATGGATCAATCTGAAAAATAACTCGGCCTTCCTTTCCCCGTACTCTCTTTATCGAAATGTAGCGCCCCTCAATGCCCACAAGTGCAGAGAGCAAATCATCAATGATCAAAAGTTCCTGCATTAAATCATCATGATCTCTGCTCTTACTATCACCTTCAGAATAAGCTCTGAAATTTAACCATAGGTTGACGGAACAAAAATAAAAACAACACCTGGACTGAAACTGGGTACGATCCAATAACATTTTCAGAACCACGACTGAATAAAGGGAATATAAACACATCAGTCAGGCGTCCATCAAGTCAGTATACAGCAACTATCATCAACAGTTAGAGCAAATACAAGGAATAAAAATCTAACCTTAATGACTCCAAGGAGAAGGGCCTAGGACCTGATGTCGCATTAGGAATTTTGGTTTCCTGATAAAGAAATTGACAGGAGAATCACAACGGGGGTAAGAAAGGTTTAAGTAGATATGGTCTAATGCTATTTAGATAATAGTGTCATCTAGATAACAGCATTATTCAAACTATAATATTAACCATCAAATTCAGTATTTGTTTCAATCGTATCTGGATAGCAACTTTTATTTGTTGCCGTTGTTTTTTTCTTTTAGCAGTCAGATAGCCTGATATCTAGAATCTCTCAAATTGGACCAAATCTATATCATCCAAATAAAATCTAATATGCTTTGTAAGATTATTATTATTAAAAGACAATAGTGACAAAAAAACTTACTAATAACATGGAACTCCATAACAAATGTGAGCGAAATAGGAATCATGAAGAGATGCAATACCTGATGGAATCTACCGGTTAGGAAGGGCCGCTCGACATTCCACTTAGGACTAGCCAAATTTAATTCCATTTAGATGAGGTATGATAAGAGCGACCTGGTTGCAAAACCCTACTTTCAAAACCTAACAGAAGCCACTTCCAAACAACTAGCAATAGACAAAAAGATTTACCAGATAAGTATTCGACTTTAAGTACCAGTTCTGGAAGCTGGAAAGCAAGGAACAAAAATTGGGGGCGGGGTTTAAGGAATGACTTACCAGAGGTGAGAGGAGGGAATTGAAAGATAGATGGGCGCCGTGGATCGAGTCTCGACAACAAGAGTTAAGTTCAGGCAGCATGGACAGTGGATGAAGAAGCGAAAGTGAGAAGAATTGGGGGATAGGTAATCAAGGCGTCATGGGTGATAAAAAGGAGCACCGGGGGGACGACGGGGTTCCGGCGAGAGTTGGAATAGTTCTAGATCGCGGCGTGGGATCGTGGAATGAAATGAAC
The DNA here is from genome assembly GCF_001605985.2 of Dendrobium catenatum. Taxonomy (NCBI): domain Eukaryota; kingdom Viridiplantae; phylum Streptophyta; class Magnoliopsida; order Asparagales; family Orchidaceae; genus Dendrobium; species Dendrobium catenatum. The sequence continues at coordinate 268,463 of NW_021319827.1, read as the reverse complement.
AGGAACGTCGGTATCAGATTCGGATTGAAGTTTCATTGGGGGATTGCAGGTAGTTTGGTGCAAACGGGAGTGCCCAAGCGGAAGCCAGAAAAAGCCACTGAGCAGTATCGAGGGCAAATTTTTAAAATAATTTAACTAGTTATTAAACCAGCAAAAAATATAAATTTAAAAATATGTAAAGTCGCCCATTTAATAAACTTCAGGAGAGAGATAAATAAATTAAATGTGGATATAGAAAAATAAAATAAAGTAGATAAATAAAAAAATCAAAACTATTTTTTTTTTCATATTATGTTGGAGAGAAGGTACACCAAAAAAATTTTTATTTTTTTATTAAAATCTTAAATGCAAATATTTTTTTCGTATTTTTAATAAATAATTTACTATAAAATTTATTTATGTTTTTTTATTCATAATGTAGTATTATTATTTTTAATAAATCTTGTTTTAAAGAAAAAAAATATTTTAAATAAATAATTATCTTATTTCGGATTTGGATTAATCTCTATATACTTCTTTAATTTATTTCTCTCCTACACTCTCTCTCTTGAAAACTTTTTTAAATTTTTTTAGAACATGAGCAATTCGCCCATTCAATGGGCGACTTTGCCTAGTTCTAAATTATTATTATTTTTTTGGTTTTATATCAGAACTTTTATAAACTAAATTAGAATTCATAAAACACAAATATATGCAAAATCATTATAATCAGATGTATGATAACCATAACCTACCTTGAGACAAGCAATTTTCCCAGCTAGACTGACTAATAAAAATAGCACTAAAACTTCCAAACCCTAACTTCCTCACTCCTCACCTCTCACTTTCGTCCCATATTTCCCATCTTCTCCACTTGTTTGAGGAAACTAATTAGTTAGTGTTTGGTAATTTTTGTAAAGTGGAATAAGAGTTTTACAATACAATATATTAAGGGTATAAATATAATTATGTCAATTATTAGTTTTTAGCATAAAATTCATATAAATCATTTTATATTTTCAAATTTTGGGATCCAAAAATTATGAAAAATTATTCATAAAATAGCCCAGAAGGCAGTAGCATTATATCTCTCTCAAGGATAAATATATTCTTATCAAAATTCACTTCCATGTTCAATTCATCGTTCCTTTTTTAATCTTCCAAATATTAATAAGGCTAATCATACTTAAAATTATTATGACATCCTATTCGGGTCAATAGATATTCTAATTATTAGACGAGTGGTATTATAATGTAGAATCCTTAAAAAATATCATCCTCGATATTTTTCACTTTGAATCTTATATTTAATTGACCAATTAGCTTTCAATATCATAACAAACAAATTAAGGGTCATTCTATCTATTCAAACTAGATCATCCTAACAAGAATCTTAACACTGTATGATCATGCATCATGAACTTATCATGTGACATGCATAAATCAACATAAATGCAACAGGGAGAAGCATATAGAATAAATCAGAGATAAATCAATGCTTACCACCTCATAAAAATCTTTTTTCACTTCCTGCATATTTGGGCTTCGTATTGCATAATTATTTAATCTTCTTGCATCAATCTCATAAAGGCTTCTTGCATGTCTTTCCTAGCTGAAGGGGGAACAAACCATTCTCTAAAGATATTTACAAACTCTTCCAAGGAAATATGTGAATTCAATTTACCTTAAAACTTCTCCATTTGCTATCTTATCTAACATATATTTGCTTCTCCTTCAAACAGAAAGACAACCAAGGGTAATTTCTTATGCTTCAGACAATGTTATTCCATCAAATATATTTTAAAACCTAAGTAACAAGTCTTCGGCCACTTTGGGTTCTATTATTATTTTTTAACTAATGGTGGCTTGAATATATGTAGCATCTGTAAATGCTTATCACCTTCATCTTCTCTACTAGTGAACATCTTACTCTGGCTTTTCACTTACTAATCGAGCCACTAAGCTAACCAATGAACTCATAGTTTTTGTTCTTGTTGTTCCCGCTCTACTCTGACCTAGTAATGCCTGACTAGAGCTTTGCCCATTTGTCCAATTTGATTCTTCAGAAATAATGGATTCAATCATTATACTTTCGCCTATATGATAAAAAAACTTCTAATGAGACACATATGGATAGGGAAGGAAAATATGTATTCTTCCCAATATATATCACTCTCTTATTGATCGGTTTTACGACTTTGTCATATATCAACTCCTCCAAATCACTGTTTTGATACCATATAATTGTTACGATATAACCCGATATAACCCATATACTCTAATTGATCATACCAGGCCAAGAGCAAGCTCTATCAATTACCCTTAACCCTTTTCTTGGAGAGATTTATTATTATTATTTTAATTTGTATACAAATCCACTAAAATTCATCAATATATAAAAAAATTAATCCAAACTATAAAAACATCCAAAATTATTCATATATATTATCATGATTCTTCATTCATCCATCAAAAGACATTTGCATCATGATTACATGATAAGACGTTTTGTAACTTTATGTTAAATGAGGACCGCGACTAGAGACCACCAAGGTAATTGAGGAAGTCCCAGCTACATAGGGTTAGTCTAATGAAACGCTGAGAATGAGTATATCATTCATCTTAGAATAATGATTTGAACATGTATAAGCCCTTAGGGAAGAATCAACATTTTTTATTTAGACGTCGAACAAGATGGTAGACATTAGCAAAGAAGTGGACATCCATAAACTTAATGTAAAAAAAGACACTCCGTAGGATATCTAAGTACCATGACTATGCTTAGTGGCTAGCTAATCAAATAAAAATGCTTACCTAGCCAATCAAACAATAACTACTTGACACATACTTTGTTCGAGAGGTACAATATCCTAATTAGATTTCTAATATAGTGATGGTGTAGAAGACAATTGAAAAATTAATGATGTGCATTGACTTTACAAACCTCAGCTCGGTGTGTCCAAAGGATGGGTACCCACTTCCTAGGATCAACTCAACAATCGAGTTATTTATGATTAACTTCTTGGACTAATTTTTTAGTTGTCAACAAATAAAAATGCACCCTGTAACTTCAAGAAAACACCATTCATTACAAGAGAAGACCTATGCTACTATAAAGTGATAACATATGGACTAAAATGTGTTGAAGCAACTTGCCAGATAATGATGGATTGTGCCTTCAAGATGTAGAAAAGGGTGAAATATAGAAGTATGCATATATGATCTACTTGTGGAAAGCAAGTGACCCAAGCAGCCCATCCAAGATTTAGAGCAGGCGTTCACCATGCTAAAAGGGTACAATATGTTATGTAATAGATTAAAGTGTATATTTGGTGGTTGCTCAAACAAGTTTATATGCTTTCTCCTCACACTTGAAATTATAAAGCTTAACATAGACAACGTGAAGGCAATCTTAGAGATGCCCTCACCTAGGAATGCTAAGTAATTACAATGGTTCACTAGGTGAGTCGTAGGAATGAATTGATTATTCTATGGTGGGTTGCTTTAAATTGAATAGAAATTATGACATTGAAATAAAATAAACCAAGTGTGGCATACCAATTGCATTTGGTTGCACTGAGGAGATAGATTCCCTCCAGATGAGTGCCTACTCCACTGAATATCTTTTATTGATGACAGAGCAATTAGCAATATAGTTACTCGTGTTATCTTCAACAAAGGAGGAAGTAATACTAAAGCAAAATGCCTCCATAAAAAAAAAAAAATGATAGTGATAATGTTGGATTGAAAGGTGATAACTGAAATAATGGACAAAAATAAAAAAAGATGTTGGAAAATTGGCTTCCATGAGTCTAGTTTTTTATTTTGAACTAAAATGTCATCGACAAAACATTAACAAATATGAACAATGAAATTTTGTTTGTGATTAGGGATGCAGAAAGAAGTTTATGAAAGAGGGATGAAGCCCTGAAAGAGAAAAGAGGGGGCAAGCTAGTAACATGTGATACATTTCATCTTTAGTAACATGTGATACTTTCCATTTCTAGTAACCTGTGATAGTTTCCATTTCGGGGGAAGATGAAGGGTAAGAGATTGGTTGTTTGATTGCGAGAGAGAAGTTGATATGGTATGAGGGAGAAAAAAGGACCAAAATATTTGTGTAGGTGGGTAGAGGACAAAGTGGAATTGTGACATTGATCGTAAATGAAGACACTTTGTAGAGGTTGTAAGACGCTAGCTATTAGCAAGTTGACAAAATGTGCCTCAAGGAGTCATTAACTTGAAGCTGGTGTGAATTGGTCGAATGATGTATGATGACAAAAGAGGCACCGAGAATTAGGTGCCATCAATAGAGCCATTTGGTGAAGAGCAATGGATCAATTCAAATCACCAAATTTAGCATTTTGGGAGGAGAATATAATTGACTATAAAATCAATTCATGAAAAAAAAAGAGATATAGTTGAATGAATTGGGAGAGGCACCAATTGATGTTTTGGGTTAATTTTCTCCCCTATGTCATTTACAATGCTAGTTTTCTTCAAGGATGTCATTTTAATGTAGCATTATTTCACGCGCATAATTATAATAATTGGGTGAGAAAATTAAAAATTTTATGGCTATTTCTCCATTAACCAAAGTTCTAGATTTATTTATTTTAAATATAGCAATTGATCAAAATCCACTTGAATTATAATTAGGGGTGTCAAATTTGGGTCACGGGTCGGGTTCGGGCCGAACCTGAAACTATTCGGGTTCAGGTCGACCCGACCCGTTTTGCAAATGAGTTGATTTTATGGACCCGAACCTGATTAGCTTTGGGTTCGAGTCAACCCAACTCGACCAACTTCGGGTTCAAGTCAACCCAACCCAACTCGCGGACACGACAACTAACGCGAAACTGCCCCGGTGGCAGCAGTGGACCGATGGTTGCCGACAGTCGGAGGCAGCGGAAGCCGTTGGAAGAGGGTGACGACTGACGCGGGACGTGCACGATGCGGAACTGACGCTGAATGACTCGGCCGGCGACACACGACGCTGGCCTTGGGACGTGACACAACACGACGCAGCCGGGCAGCCCGGGGTAGGCGGGGCGGGGTCATTCTGGGCAGATGGGTTTATGTGTCATTCCGAGCCGTTTCTGATCATTCCCGGGTCAAATCGAACCCGACCCGATTTTTCAAACGGGTCAATTTTTCAAACCCGAACCTGACATGCTTTGGGTTTTGGGTCAACCCAAACTCGAAATTTTCGGGTCGGGTCCAATATTGACACCCCGAATTATAATATATATTTTTAAAAACGCTCTCAATTAATAAACTTAATTTAGATGAATTAAAAATATTATGGATTTAAACCTCTATAAATATTCTCAAAATTTATTTCAAATATAGTGATATATATTAAATTTCAAATACAGTGATATATATTAAATTTCAAATATGCTGATATATATAAAATGACTCAAAATAAATCACATTCCTTCTAAAGGAATTGAAGAAGTTTAAGGGGCTATTTGATTTGAAGTAAAATGGGTGTAAAGTATTTCAAATATAGGGGTTTTGAGAATATTGTTTTTGGTTTGAAGTACAACAAACTTTATGTAGATTTTTGGTACATTGGGAATTCACCCTCTACTTTTTTTTTTTGTATTTGAAATTCCAAATTTTTGTACAATTTTCAAATACATTACAATTTCATCGCCATTATTGTTGCTCGCCGCCACCCCTAACCTTCCACACCTTGACAATTCACTAAACGTTGCCGGTTCCCTGCCGTAGTCGACCACCCACCTCAGCTGGCCCCCACCACTGCCGATGGCGGCTACCAACCACCTCAAGTCGTTGACTATGCCTGCCACTTGTCAGCCACCTTATAGCCTTCACCAGTGACTCGCTGCCTCTGCTCGTCATTGTCGTTAACGGCCATCTTTATTGACTACCAATGTCACTGTGAACCACCGACCATCATTCTCTTTAGATTTTATATTGTATTTATTTTACTTCATATCAAATAAAAAATAAATCTTATAAATTTCTTTTATACTTATCTGAAAATCTTACATTATATTTTTTAGCACATTATTTTCTTATCAGTCAACTAAATAACCCCTAAATACTATTTATGCTCAAAATTAACCCTTCAGCTTAACGAATGGGTTCTTATCCTGTGTTTTGAGGTGCAGTCCGGCTTGCGGATCCCACTAACCCGTTGCGGACTTGTAGGACGTCATTTCGTAAGTCCCTTTCGATATTTATACATCGCAGGGATATCACATTTTTTCGTCGAATGAAAATTGAAAAAAGCAGGAAAAGGAAAATAATAAATTTTTGGCCCGCATGTAAACCCTAGCTATTCTCATCCACTTCTTCGAACCCTAGGGTGCAGGTAGTTTCGATCTCCGTTTTCCTTGCTAAGTCGCGCTTCTTGATCTGGTCGATACCTCCGAGTTTAGGGGTTTTCCTTGGCTTTGGCTTTTGATGGTGTAAGGTTCTGGAGCATCGTGATTTCGTACCATTTGCGTGCTAATGACGCCTAGAGACAAGGAGCTCGAGGACCGGATCGAGGAAGTCGGCAATAAACTGACGAGTCCTCCTTCTGACGTGCAACAATTGCTTCTGCTTCTCGATGTAAGACCTTTTTCTTTCGTTTTTTTTTTTTTTTTTTTCTGTTTTTCCCTGCCTAGTATTTGTCGTTGAATTTGGGAGTAGCAGCGCAGCGCGGCTTTGTGAGTGCTCGAGGCTGTTGTTTATATATACAGTAGTATTCTGATGTATCAAATCTGTTTGCACTTTTGAATTTTATTTTCTAGGTAGTGTTTTCTCTTTAACGCAGTAGAATATCGAATTGGCAAGGGTTTTCCTTTCATTTGGATGGACGAGAATGCGTGAACTGTGAGGATGGGAATTTGTAAGGAACTTTGGTTGGGCAGACGAAGGTTACGGTGCTTTCCTGGTTTTGTTGTTATTAGAGAAAGATGTAAGTTTTTATTTCTTCCGGATGAATGACTTGAGGCAGAAAGATGGTATTCCCATTCCTGGAAACAGTATTTTCTAGTCATTTGAATGTCTCAAAGGAATCTTCTCTAGTGTGCCCAGACCATTTTAGCGATGATTCATTGTAACATTTGCGTTAAGCTTTGGTTTAATCACAGTGCTCATGTTATGAGCTGGTATTTTCGTGTAACAAGAAATAGGGAAATGCCATAAGTGTTTACATGTTTCCAGTTGCCTTACAGGGTAGGGTTTTCATTTAGAAGAACAAAGAATGATGTTTAGTTGGACCACCATCTGATTTAGTGTTTTGACTGCCTTATCTTGTTTATTGAATGCTTTCTTTTCATGTTTGCATTGTTATTGCTGCTCAACATTTCATATAATTTTCTCTTAGAGCAGATTTTGAAAAATGACCAGTTTAGAGAGGATTTTGCTCAAATTTGACAATGGTGATTATCATCATGTGTCACCTATATGTTCATTTTTTACTTTGTCTGGTCATTATATATGCACTTGTGCATTTGCAGTTGTCTCCTTTAACTGTTACTATTCCATGGTGCTTGCTACAAATTATAAAATTTGAATGTGATTGAAGCGCTTTAAATAGCAAATGCTGTTCCAATGGCACCTGTGGTATTCTGTTGCAATATGTACCTGTAGTTATCATGGCTCTGATCAATCTCGTGCTGTCAATGAACACACAAAAGACCCTGTTTTTTTCATCTTTTTTATACATGTACTATCATTTTGAGTTGCTATTTAATTGGATCCGAGGAATCCCTGGTGAAGAGATAAGCAGAGCTACCCATGATGCTTATTTTTATGGAGAGGGGAACTGATGTTGCTACTGCTTATTTTCTTATCCTTATTGGCTATCCTTTGGCCTGGTGGTATTTGCACATGTTTTTTGCATGGAACTATTTTCTTATCTTGTTATATATGCAGATTATCTTGTAATTTTATTTCTTCCACAACTGTGCAGTCAGAGTACTGAGTGCCCTGGAACTCCTTTCTTCCATTTTGCTGATGAAGTTCTGTTTTTTAAAAAGAAAAAATATTTCTTTGATGATTTCTTTTTCCTCTTTTTTTGACTAAAGTTTTGTGTGTATATACTCATTCAATTTTAGTATTTGATATTTACCTTTGCTAATCTCTAGAAATCTGAGAACTTATTGTCAAGAGTAGAGCAATGTCCACCGCAGTCAATGCATGATGCTCTCCGCCCTTCTATGAAGGCATTAGTTGCTGGGGATCTTCTCAGACATTCTGATTTGGATGTGAAAATTGCTGTTTCCTCCTGTCTCAGTGAAATCACAAGAATAACGGCTCCAGATGCTCCATATGATGACGATCTAATGAAGGTTTTGCTTATTTTACTATTAAAATTGTTGTCAGAATGCTTATATATTATTGACGCTATACTTTCTAACTATTTAGGAGATTTTTGGACTGATTGTTGGTGCTTTTAAGAATTTGGACGAGATGTCAAGTCGGTCATTTTTGAAGAGAGTTTCAATACTTGAGACAGTTGCCAAGGTCCGATCTTGTGTTCTGATGTTAGACCTTGAATGTGATGATTTGATTTTGGACATGTTCAATCATTTCCTCAAGACAATAAGGTAGGCAGCCTATATTGGGTCTTTAATTCTGCGCATCAGTTGGGATTTGTTTCATTGCTTCATATGACCTGGTTACAAAAGTTGCCTATTTTTAACAGTTCTGACAAGCTGCAGTCAGATTTTGCTAAGAGCTATTTGTGGTGCAATCTTATTGTTTCTTTAATGTTATTTATTATGCCAGCATCCATGTGCAATTTTTCCTTTATCTTGTTATGGATTGTTTGAGGCTTTTAGCATAATTTTAATAACTATATGAAATCATTAGACATTGGTTTTTGCTAAAAAGTAGATGGTTTATGGAACGATTTTTAAATTAGGTAGATGGGTTTGTACACTGCAAGTAGAGCTAAAATGTTTGATCCTTGTTTTGAATACTGCAGCGCCATATGAAGTAGTCATCATCATTATCATTAGCCTGATTCCACTGTTTTTAGTCGGCTTTATGAGTTTTCATTTTCCGTCATTAAACCTATTCTTTGCAACTATTTTTACATTCTCTACTGTAGTAGAAGCTTTGATGGTTCAGACTATGCAATTTTAATTAGGGAACAATTGAATTGCATTGCAAATGTAAGCACTAACTGAGACTAAAAATTGCAGATCGATATTTGAAAAGTGATACCTCCTAGGATTCGCCTATGGAGTTTTTAAGGCTAATGTCTGATCTTTTGCCAGAACATAGTTTATATTTATTGCTTTTCCATATTTTAGGTATGCTTAAAGTATTATGGAGTCTTTTAACAGGCTTTTGCTCCGTCGATTGAATTAAGCAGCAGTGAAAATTCCAGCTTAATTATTTTTCTTTATCCTATGTTATAAATTCCTTATTTCTATTGAAATATTTTGGATGCAGCCATGACATCATATCTTGTCCGAGTTAGTTTTTTGAAAGATGTGCTATCTATTCTATACTATAGTATTTTTTCATTTATTGTACTATGAATTTAATTTATTGCTCCTTTTTTATGAAATTTGAAGCTCTTTTTTAAATGCAACACCTTCCGTATGAAATGTTGAATTTTGAAAATCAATAGTTTTTTTTTTTTTGGTTAGTTTGATTGTAATTAGATTTGACTTATTTTAAGAAGGTAGAGGTAGACCTAAAAAGACTTGGTTAGAAAATATTAGAAATGACATTTCTTTATTAGATTTAAATGAGAATTTAACTTTTAACAGGGCACAATGGAGAAAAAGGATTCATGTAGCCGACCCCACATAGTGGGATAAAGGCTTGATGTTGTTGTTGTTCGATTTTAATTGTATATTTCGTAAAAAATGTTTTGAGAAAAACACTCTTTTGCATTATTGTTTCTTAGATTTCAGTGTTTTTCATAGTTGGAGTTGAGGAGTTCCACCTATAATTCCTACTCTTTCTTTTTATTCTGTATTGACCCTGAAAGGGAGTTTGTGAGGCGACACAATTATGGTATACAAGAACTTCTTGTGTAACCTACATATAGTGGTTGTCCTAGCTTGCCATCACAGGCTGATGTTTGCTGGTGTTCATTGGCGGTCTCCATTCCCCTCTGACATTGTTAGAGCTCTTATTGAAGTTACTAGGGTCTGGTAGGACAATATTTTTTTTTAAAGGACATTATCCGTAGGATGGATATGACACTGGCAAGCAAAAGTAAGAGACCTTGATTGACATAAGTAAGATATCATGATCCTTGAGTTAGGAAATTCTGTAAAACTTAGCCTTGTTAAATAATGCATTGTCTTACGTTTTCTTAAAAATGTCTTATTTTTCACTATATAATGCGGTTGTGGTTTGATTGATCATAATCAATATTTGTTTGCTAGAATGAACTTGAATTCTTGCCAGAACTTGGCAGAACCCGACTGGAGCTCTGTTGATTTGTGATGTGTTTTTTATTCAGAGCTTGTTTTGTAGGGTTGCCTTCTTTATATGTGAAAACCATGTCCCTTGGAAGGGTTTGTGAATTAAAATCACTATTCTCATTATATCCTAACATTTTCCGTAAGCTAGCAATTTGCATCATTCATCTGAATATGTTTTAATTGACAAGAAATCAAATGGATCCTCTCCCCATTTTGATTGCTTCATTTGACAATTCAAGCTTCTCAGCATGTGAATTGTGTATATAAGTATTTACTGGGTTTTATAAGTCTCTGTTGTAACTCACCATAATACTTCAATCCTCAATTCTATTGTTTTTCCCTCTTTTGCGATTGCTGCTAATTTCTTTTAGTGCCCTTATTGATGACTTAGGGAGTCTTATGTCTTTATTTCAGACCTAAGCATTCGGATACAGTTTTCTCTTCAATGGAGACTGTTATGTCACTTGTTATAGAGGAGAGTGAAAATATTCCAGCAAAGCTTCTTTCATGTCTCTTGGATAATCTCAAAATTGATGAGAAGGTAACTTGTTTGCATAATATTTTTATCCACTTGCTTGATTACAATCAGCTTTGTTTCAACCTTCTCTGTGCTCCCCAGAATATCATGTCCTCAGCAAAGAAGCTTGCAGAGAAAGTACTTGTTAATTGTTCCTTGAAGTTGAAGCCCTATTTGGTTGAGGCATTCAAGGGTATCTCTGCTCCTCTAAGTGATTATAGCAAAATTGTTGCTGCTGTATGTCAGGGGAATCTTGGTACTTTAGTGCAGAATGAAATGAATACTTCTGGTGAAACTCAGGTGTTCTATCTGGCATCCTTCCTATTGCTATCCATTTAAGTAATGATATGCAAAACTCTGTTGTAAGCTTGTTTCATTTAGATTTAATTTTATTTTTGTAGTACGTTGTTCATGGTCAACAGCCTCAACTTACTCATATAATTGATCATGCATATCCTAATGTTTTCTAGTTCATATTGTTTACATAAAATTACTATATTGATTGATTCTCGGCTGTACTTAAACAGGAAAGCATAATGTAGTTTCTAATTTTCTATATTTATGCTTGTGGGATTTAGGACCTTCTGAATTATCTGTTACTTCAGTAAATTAATGTATCTTTTTATATCTTTTTTCACATGTATGAGATTTTTAGTTTGTAGAGTAGCATCAACGCCTAATCAAGTTGTCATGCTTCAGGCAGATGACAGCAAGTTATCTGATGGGACTCTTTGTAATGAGCAGCCTCAGGTCTTATCTAACTGAATTTATTTCTGGAATTTACTTGATGAAATAGCCTTGAATTTTACACTAGAATTCAGCTTATTCTTCTTCTTTTCAGGGATCTGCAAAACTTGAACTTGAAGTCCTTCCTGGAAAAGTTGTTGCTGATGCAGACAGATCTTCCAAATTAGTTATGAGCAATGGTTTTCAGATGGGGAATGGGGATTCCATGGCTACAGAGCAAAAGGCTGAATTTTCCCAGTCTGGTGTTCAATCGAGGGATAATGATGGATCGAGGTTAGGTGATTCTGATAACTTGGGCTCTGGTGATGCAAAGCTGGATGATGGATTGAATCCTAGTTCTCGGAAAGGAAAAAAAAGAAAAGCTTTGGTTAAGTTGGTGGTTAATAATGATCATAAGCAGACTGATGATGAGAAAGGAACACCGATTATTACTGGCAGGAGAAAAGGCCGCAGTAAGGAAGCTGAGTTGTCTCAAGTTGATGGCATCTCTTTTAAGGAAGAAACAGCAGCTTGCTCAAAACCTGGAAAGAAGAATAAGATTGAGCCTACTCCTGGATTGGCTGAAGTTTCCTCTTCTGTTTCTTTGCATACACCTAATGAGCATGATGGGATTCGTTCTAGAAAGGGACGACTCCCTCGATCAAAAAAACCATCTGTTAAAAGAAATGCTTCTGACAAAGCTGCAGTGGAGGGTTCATCTAATGCGTCTGGACATGAGAGAATTTTGGAAAGCAGCCAAACGACAGGTGGAGATTTTCCTATAAGTGAGCTGAGCTCAAAGAAGTCAGAGGTCATCAGTGAAGCAGAAAGAAATCCATTAAAAATATCTGCCAGTAAATCACACACACTTGTTGAGGATAGCAAAACCACCCCAACACCTACATGTGATTCTGAAACAAAACATCAGAGACAGAGAGGTAGAAGTGGATCTCAAAGAGAAGTTAAAGAAGGAGATTTTTCAGGACAGAAGAAAAGTGCTGGTACTAAGCAGCAAAAAGGAGGCGGCGTACATGTTGATGAAGAAGATAAAGAAGTGAAATTGAAGGTTATAACTCAATACTTTAACTTCTTGTACTGAAATTTTCTCCAATGTTTGTTATATTCGTTCTTTTGTTAGAGCATGCATGTGTCTACATGCAAATCATAAGTTGTTAAAGCACCTTATATTCTCCTGGCAATTGAATGGTAAACCTATGTTGGCATGCGTCCAGGATAATTATGTTTATGGGTGATGTGTGTATATGTGTGCGAGAATGGATGTTAAGTGTTGAACTTTACCAATGTTGGGCTAATTATTTTTGTACCTTTTAGGTTGGTGTAGGTGTTTGGGGGTATTCTTGAACATATTAAGTTAGCTTGTTCCACCTGTGTCTTCGGCTTTAGTAAACTGATGACGCTTACTTTTGCATTTATTATTCTTCTTGCTTTAAATAGCTGAAGCTCTATATGGATTGAATTGGTTGATGATGAAATCTGATTTCTTATTAAGTGTTGGGCTGGATCTGGAAATCTATTAAGCTAGCTTGTCCCACCTGTGGCTTTCGCTGGTTGATAATGTGTTTTTTCAGGATCTATCTTTTTTTTTTCCTTTGCAGTAAATAATAGATTTTCCTTATGGATTGATTCTTTTTTGATGAGATATGATTTCTTTTAGAGGGCCTGGAAGAGATATGTTATAGCTGATGGAAAATATGCTTATTTACATTTCAATTAACATAGTTGTGCTCCATTTTGTTCATCTATGCTTAATCCATCCCATACACTCAATTTTGATAGGTTCAATTGGTAATCTGTGGTTCACCTTCTTTCTGTATGATGTTATTTAACTCTAATAGTCTCTTTTTTGCGTCCGGTAAGGTTGGTTTGTTTGCATGTAATTGCCATGTTTTGCCATTTTGGCATTAATATTCCTATGTCGTTTTGCTGACTACTTCAATTTGTTAATTCCTTAAAAGCTCAAAAAATGTGTTATCTTGCTCACTGCTCACTTCTGCAGCTTTCAATCTTTCCATTTATGTTTCTACTACCTCCTCACCCCAACAAAAAGTTAAAAATAAAATTGTAAGCATGTTTTTTAATTTTGCACTTCTGTATATGTATGGTGATTTAGCTATCTAGCTGGCTAAGGTTTTGTGTTGTTGTACCAATCTAATTCATGATTGTGGCCTGCTGGTCTCTTTGTTATTGGTGGTTGGGAGGTGAATGTTTGCAAAGTGTGACGGGTAGATAGGTTTGGTGTAGAAGGATTTGGAAGTAAAAGGGGAAGACCCATGTAACATGGTTCAGTCATGCAAAAGGATATCTACAATTTTGAGTTATTTATATCTTATACTCGAGGGAGGGATGAAAGATGAATGATGATTCAGCCAGCTTACTCTAAAATGGTTGGGACAAGGTTAATGATGATGATGATGATGACTGTAGCCATGATTTTGGGTGTTTTTGTCAAAATTGATCATTTTAGGTTCTAAATCTATTGCTTGTGATGAGATGTCACATATTATATCATCTCCTTGCTTATTAGGTTTATAATTTTGCGATATTCTCATAATCAATTTTCACCAAATGTTAATTACAGGAATTGGTTTCTTCTCGAAAATTAACAATGAAAGAATCTATCAAGGATCAGAGCCACCTGAAGGATTCTAATGAATCAAAATCTAGGCAGAAGCATGCTGGAACTACACCAGAGCTGGTAAGAGCCCATATTTGTTTTATGTTGCTCCTACTTTAATCTATATCTATCTCATTCTTGAATATCTATCTATCGACGTGCCTTTGTTCATCAACATTGTTACAAGCTTGAAACTTGATACAATTTGCTATGTTAAGCATTCATAATTTTTGTCAAGTTCTTGTTGAGAGTCTACCTGATATAAGAAAGTTCTTTTTAAAAAGGACCTGAATTGCTCTCTATATAGGGTGGGTTGGGTAATTATCAGTATCAAGAAAATTCTTTCAGAGAACATTCATTGGTCTAAGACCTGATTTAGAATAATGATAATTACACTGGAAAGTTAATCATTTTGGAGCACAGATCCAATGTAATAGTACAAAATAAGCCAGGAGCTTGCATTTGGAACAACAAATGCTTAACAGACATGATTTGCTAGGAATGAATATTCTGAAAGTTGTGAAGTTAAACGTTAGATACACCTTGGCAAGATGGCCAACCATATCCAAGCATTATGGGCCTTGTTTATTTATAAGATAAAGGATTGCAATTGTTTAAACTGACCTTTTTTATTCTCGAGGAATAATTGAAATGGATCACTGGTTTTACTTTGGTGGTAACTGAGAAACTAAGTTGTATGAAACTGTTTGGTCATCCATGTTTTGGACAAGTTATAGAGTTGGCCCATTTTTATGCGATTTGACTGGTCTTTTAGATTTTCTGGGTACCATGAAAAAGAATGTAGGAGACCTGGAAACTGTAATGGACATCAGTATTGGCCATGACATAACTTTTGTTGAGCCAATCCCCCAGAAAAGCTGGGGTAGATTGTTGCTGATGCTAGTTTTTGATGCAATCAAAATTTTGCAAAATGTCAGACTAAACGTCTTCCTTTAAAATATAACAAACTTACAACCGTATGACTTATAATCGACAAAAAAACTCAAATAAAATTAAACAAGATAAAACGACACCTTTCAAACTTACAATCAACAATATATTGAATATATAAAGACACCTAAAGAAGCTTTCATTCGTCGAGAAGAAAGATACAAATGGGGTGGTCACTTACAAAGAGAAGAATGAGATAAGAAGCCCGAGACGAAGTTATAGAAAGGAGAAGAGAAGTGGATACACAGCTCACAAGCTATCCAAAAACCCTCAGGTTTTAGCTTCCAAAAATCACTTTATATCATCCTCTTTTCTACTACAAAACAATCCATATATATAGTTGAAAAGAGGAAGCCAAATACCCCAATCACCTTCTGCCGAACCAACCAAAAAATGGGAGCCAAAAGACCGACATGCAACGCTTGGAACAGCAGCCGAAGGGATCACCCGGGGGACAGAAACGGGCAACCACTGGGAACAACAACAGCCAGCCACGTGACAGGAGCTAGGCGGAAGAAACCAAAGGCCAAACAGAGAGGGGATGAACCAGGACATCCCAATTATGAGCTGAAAAGGACCTTAGGAGTTGAACTAAAAGTAATAATGAGCTGATTTTAGAAGAAGAATACAACAACTCACCAAAGGGGTAGCTAAAACTGAGACAGCCAAGTCCAAAAAAGAACCAAATCAGGCCAAAAATCAAGGCACATCCATCTCCCCCCCATCCCAATTATGAGCTGAAAAGGAGCTTAGGAGCTGAACTAAAAGTAATAATGAGCTGATTTTAGAAGAAGAATACAACAACTCACCAAAGGGGTAGCTAAAACTGAGACAACCAAGTTTAAACAAGGAACCAAATCAGGCCAAAAATCAAGGCAGGTCCATCCCCCCCCCATCCCAATTATGAGCTGAACCCTCCTGCCTACATCAAATTCTTCCCCGGTTGAAAGGCTCATCTTCTGATGAGGATGCTTGAGTATGTTCCTGACGAGACGAAGGTGCCACATCTAGTTCTTGAATCATGGCCGCATATTTCTTCAGTATCTTTTCTCTTTCTTGCTTGAATTTGACCTGGAGATTTTGCTTTTTCTTTTTATATTTTTCCATACACAATTTCATCTTCATCTGAAGCTTGTATAATTCGTTTTGAAGCGGATCGGTAGAATCTTCTTGCGGTGGAATCCATCTGTTGGTTGGAATTTGGAATTCAGGTTTTCCTGGCTGATTTTCACCCACAACTGACTCAATGTTTTCATGATTTTCCATTTTTTTAAACACTTAAAAAAGGCATGAACAACCTAGGAATATGCTAACCTAGGCTATGATACCAAATTTGATGCTATCAAAATTTTGCAAAATGTCAGACTAAACGTCTTCCTTTAAAACATAACAAACTTACAACCATATAACTTATAATCAACCCAAAAACTCAAATAAAATTAAAAAAGACAAAACGACACCTTTAAACTTACAACCAACAATATATTGAATATATAAAGAAACCTAAAGAAGCTTTCATTCATCGAGAAGAAAGATACAAATGGGGTGGTCACTTGCGGAGAGAAGAATGAGATAAGAAGCCCGAGACGAAGTCAATGAAAGGAGAAGAGAAGGGGATACATAGCTCACAAACTATACAAAAACCCTCACGATTTAGCTTCCAAAAATCACTTCATATCTTCCTCTTTTCTACTACAGAACAACCCATATATATAGTTGAAAAGAGGAAGCCAAACATCCCCAATCACCTCCAGTCGAACCAAACTAAAAAAGGGAGCCAAAAGACCAACAGGCAACGCCTGGAACAACAGCCAAAGGGTCCACACGGGGGATATGAATGGGCAACCACGGGGAATAACAACAGCCAGCCACGGGATAGGAGCCTGGCGGAAGAAACCAAAGGCCAAACAGAGAGGGGATGAACTAGGACATCCCAATTATGAGCTGAATAGGAGCTTAGGAGCTGAACTAAAAGTAATAATGAGCTGATTTTAGAAGAAGAATACAACAGCTCACCAAAGGGGTAGCTAAAACTGAGACAACCAAGTCCAAACAAGGAACCAAATCAGCCCAAAAATCAAGGCACATCCATTGCCCCCCTGGCCTACATCAGTTGTAGTATCTTGCTTATATTTAGTTTCCCAACTCTCAGGTTGTTTTTTCAATTTGCCTTGCATCGCTAGTTAGAATGCCTTCCATATATTGAGCTACGTACTCTATTCTAGTTTAATTAGGTAGCGCTGCTAGTTGGGTTTGCTAACAGTGAACTGACATCAGGACCTTTTTTTAAGATTTGATTATTCTGTTCAGGGTGAACTGATTATGTTTCTGTGCCTGGACATGCTATAATTATCATGTTTTGGTTTTTTCGGCCACGTCTTAGCTAATGGAATGATGATGAAGCTCTCGCTAAATAATTTGTTAATTTTATTTTGGCTGTTGGCATACAAACTCAGTCCCATTTATCTTACATTGCTTACAGCGGACCTATCTTTTAAGTCAATAATTTTTTTTTCTATTTTACATTTAACTTTATTGGTTGCTAGTTTAATTCCTTTTCTACTTAGCACTCTCTTTCCGCATTGTAGAAAGGAGTGGGCTAGAGGAAGAACTTGTAAACAACCTACTAGCTCTCATCTCTCCCTTTATGTATCTGTTTTCTGTATTTCGATTTTTATTTTCTTCTGTATTTGGTAGACTGTTGGAACTCCAAAACGACGGAAAAGTAACGAGAAGCTTATCGGTTCCAAGATAAGAGTTTGGTGGCCAGACGATGAAAGGTGAGATCGCATAATTCTTGAATTGTTGCAATTTAATTGTTTTACATTTTATAGAACACAGTATTGATTATGATGACTTACTTTAAAAGTTCTGCCTAGTATTATCTGATACTTCAAATAAATGGAGACACGATGAACATTGCAATTATTTTTGAACCACACTTCTAACGATTATGTTGCTATAATGACAATGAACTGGCCCCTTAGGCGTGTAAGTCAACTAGGTGGTGCGTTCATCATGATGACAAAATATATATTTTTAATGTTAATTTGAAATATTCATTGTGGGGGCTGTGGGTGTTTGACTTCATCCTGCAGTATTTCCCAACTCCTTTCATTTTGTTAATTTTTTGGTAGACACATTTACTGGAGAAATGATAAAATTGCAATAGATGTTTCTATTGAATTCTGGATGACCCGAACCATCAATAGTCTTTCAATTTATTTTTTAGAACCATCAAATGATATCCTATTTTGTCTGATCATCTCTTGCAATATTCATGATTAAGTTTTTATTTCCAATTGCAAGCTGTGCAATTATTTCTCTTGCATATTTATATCATTCCTATGTACTTGAATTTAACTTTTCTTCATTTTCCATGTTAATCATTATTCCTCATCTATTTCTCTTCCATCTTGGATTTATCATTTTTTTTGTTTTTTGTTTCACTCTTTGCATTCATGTTTCTTTTTATTCCTTGCTTCACTAGATTGATCATTTTCTGTGATGTTTGGAATTATGTTTGTGAAAATTTTGGTGGATATTTTGGAAGTACAGGGGCATTGGTTTTGTTTACTTAGTTTTAACTCATTAACAATATGTCCACTTCTTAAGCTTCTATTGTTAAATGCCCAATAATGATGTGAAACAACATGCGATGAACAAGAACTGCTTGGGGATTTTAATATAAGATTGTTAAAGCTTTGCTAGTTATAGAATTAATGCCTACTCAAGTTAGGTTTTCAGAATTATCAAGTCGAAATTAAGTAAGGCATGCGGTTACAACTAGATTAACGGGACAATATCAAATTGACAACATAGAATTAAAGAGTAATATTATGGAGAGAAACAATAATCCACAATTAACAAATAGAACTTTTCATCTTGGGTCTCTCACTCACTCTCTTGTTGGTGGCACTTTTAATGGAGGAAGATTGAGAGCAACCGAGCGATGCCACTAGACAAATGGCGCACAAAGTGTAGTCCGTTGGAGTGGTAGCCGGTGGCGAGTAGTCCATGGGATGACTAGTGAGCATCCAACGTCTTATCCTTTCTTCCTTGATCATCAAAGACGAAGCCGTGGTCGATGTCGGGATCGGCCGTCCATGGATGTGGAGAGCTCTCTTCTTGAGCCCTTGAGCTGACCACTTGTTGCGAGAAATTTCGAGAGGGAAGGTGATCGGGTAGGATGGGGAGGAGAAGCAAGGGTTCCCAACTAAGAAATGATGTCAGGTTTCTATAGTTGGAGGGATGGCGTGGGTGGGAGAAATCAAATCATGGCCAAGGAGGAGCTCGGGTAGGTGAGAAGAGCTTCAGGCAAAAGCAATTTCAGAGTTCTGAAATTGGAATTTAGGGAGGAGAAGTGATGGGGATGAAAGTTAATTTGAACAGCAAACTAGTTTCCCAAGGAAGTGCCAACGGTTAGTGAGGGATTAGAGGTTTAATGGGAAGCAATTAATGTAATTAAAAAGAGAATTAATGGGCAATGGTGGCCGGCCATAGAGCAAGGAGAGAGAGGCTTTGGAATTTAACAAAGTGGGGCCCACAATTACAGCAGATTTAATCATAAATCTGGACTGAAATTTCAGGTTTAATGTATGGCAAAAGTTTCCTAATGTGCATGTAAACGTTAGGCAGTTTTTGAGTTTCAAACTAGGATTGAAATCTCATTATGAATATGGCCTAAAATTTAGGAGTTATATTTGGAAAGTAATCAATACCACTTGGAATTTGAATTTCAAATTCATAACCAAGGGGAGAGGCCAGCGGATGGAGGGGCAAGAGGGGAAGCCAGGGAGAACGGCGGCCAGTGGGTTGGACGGGCTTGGGGTGGTCAGCGGGTGGCTTGGGCGGTCCAGGTGGCTCAAGGGGAGGCGGCGGCAAGGGGTGAGTGGAAGGGAGGAGGGGAATTTCAAGGGAGTTGATTTGCAAAAAAAAATCCACTCACCTCAATTCTCTTCAATCCGGATCTCCACGAAAATAACTTGACGAAAATTTAGAACTCTTGAAGACAAAATAGTTTGGCGAAAAATCTAGAACTCACAAAGAGATCTATCTTCTCCGACGAACTCACTAAGAGATCGAGGAGGGTGAAGAACTCACCAAGAGATCTTCTTGAACTCACAAAGAGAACACATAGTAGAAAATTTTCATTCAATCAAAACTAACTATTACATAAGAAAAAGGGCCATATAAATAGGCCTCAAAATGACAAAGAAAACAAAGGCTAAGATGCCCCTTGGGCTACAATAGCAACTAACTACCCATAAGGGCAAAAATGTAAAAACATAAAAATCAAATAAACTATTACATAAAATGCTCAAAATAAAACTCATGATCGTGGCCGTCGATCTCCGGCGTCTCCTGAAGGTACATGTATCGAAATCTTTGACGATGTCCTCATCAATAACCTATTAGTTTTCTGAGTGATTCAATGCAATGGGTAGCGGCCGTGCGTACCATGCTTTTGTTGTACTTGCTATGTGTATTTTAAACTCTAATGCATGTATGAGACTACAAAATCCGTTGTTGGTTATTGTTATGTATGACCCATCATGCTTTTTTTCAGTAAAGATTTTTCTCAGTTTAGGGTACGAACATTTAAGATTTTGATTTGTTGGTCCATCATATAAGGCTCATACAAGGTCATCAATATTGATGTTATAATCCATTTCCCTCTCTCTCTCTCTATATATCTTTTGTTTTCAATCATGAATCTCATGGTACCACTAAATTTTTTTGCTTCCAATTTCCTAGGAATTCTCTGGATCATGTTTATATCACCTCCTATTCTTATCACCATCATCATTAACCTTATTTCAACTATTTATGAAAACTTTTAGAAGTCCTCATTATCCACTCATCTCTGTTGAGTGTGATATAATTTGTTAAACTTATTTTGAGCAAATCCTTTTTATAATAGTCACCTTTATTTTACCTGCTTTTCTTTTAATCCTTTTGACATTAATTTCATTTATTCATCTTATGGTGCATCTTCTATCCTTTGTTGTACATGCCCAAGTCTCTTACATGCAATCATCTCTTAAGAATGAATTCCTTATTTTTTCCACACAAAACTTATATATTAATGGATTCTTTATTCCCATGCGTGAAGATTTTTACCAACTATAATAGAAATAAAAATAACTCTCTTTGCAAACTAGTTACTTCTAGAGGTGTAAATGAGTCGAGTTGAGTCGAGTATTTGCTAAATCGAGCTAAGCTTGTTTAATTGATACATAGCTTAAACTCGAGCTCGACTTGAGCTCATTTTCTAAACTCGAATTCGGCTTGACCAATAAAAGTTGGGCTCGAGCTCATTTGGAATTCTTGATCTTGAGTCAATTGTTGAGCTCAATTTCTTAGTTTTAAATCAAAATATATATATTTTTTATAATTTTAACTTTTAACAACAACAACAACCCTTTATTCCATTATGTGGGGTCGGCTAAATGAATCCTTTTTTCTCCATTTTGTCCTATTAAGAGTCAAATTATCATTTAAATCTAATAAAAAAAAGGTCATTTCTAATATTTTCTAGCCCAACCTTTTTAGGTCTACTTCTACATTTCTTAACTTAGGCCAAATCTAATACATCTACTCTCCTAGCTTACAAACAAAATAATTATTCATTTATTACTAATAATTTAGGCAGTCATAGTTTGTATTTAAAATTTAATTTTGATTTGAAATAATTTTTTTTGAGGTTACATGAGAATTGAATTAATGAGCTTAAATTGAATAGCTAATATTAAGTGCAATATTAATGAAGTTAATGGTAAAATAAATCTTAAATGAAGTGATTGAATATGAAATTGACAACCAAAAACTTATATTTTTGTACACTGTTACAAAAAGTAGTTTGAAATATCAACTTATCTTTTTTCAACCCAAAAAAGTTCATGATAATGCCAAAATAAACTCGACAAATGACAAAATTTTTCATTTGTTCATCCTTATGCTATTCCACAATTTTCAAACTCTTCCATCTTTTGTACTGATGAACATGAAAGCAAATCTAGAAAATGGGAAAAAATATAAATTATTTCAGTTGAAGCAGTTGTGGTGGTTCTTTTTGAAGCATTATTATTAGATAAGAGAGAGATTATCTACAAATGTAACCTGTTATAATAATGAAGCTGATCAAAGCGTTGAATACCCTAAAAAAAGCTAATAATAGTGTATAATACAAAAAAATACTGTATCTAAAGTTTGAAATGAGCTGTGAAAAAGAATAGAAAAAATTATGATTATTTATCATCTACACTAGAGTTGTATAATATCCGTTAAAAACATATAAATGAATATGTTTACCACCTCTTGACTTTTCATGTAATACAGAAGGGAATATCCACCATTTCATTATCATATTCTTCCTACAAAATCAAAGAGCATCATATGATATTGTAATAATTAAAAGAAACGAGTTCATTGAGAAAGAGTTAAATGCGATGAAAATAAATATCTTGAATCTTCCCTTTAGTCCATAGTGACAACGAACCCAATTAGATTCATATATGAGGGCTTGTATGCTTTCAACACCAAATTTGGAGCGAAATGCGTTAACAACTTTTTCACTTGCATTAAATGTTGACTCATAAGTGATTATGCTAATTGTTATAGATAATATGTCAACCATCATGGGTGATACTCTCTGATTTTTTGACTTTCATAAATCTATATATAATAAAAATCAATTTTTAAACTCTTTTTAAAACATTCTTAAGCTTTCTCTTCTCTCTCTTGCGCTAACATGATAAAATTGCTTGCCGTGTTATTTGAATATTTTATAAAGCATGAGGGCATCTGAAGTGGGCAGGGGGGGGTCAAATCAAACCCAAAAAAATTTGATTTTGACTTCCCTTGAGCTTACTAGTTCAATAAATTTTGAGCTGGAATTTAGCTCATTATGAGCTGGTTTTTAGTTCATTTAGTGAACTAAAAGTTAGCTCATTATTAGCTAGGTTTTAGTTCATTTATTGTCTTATTTATGTAGCTTTTTATTTATAATTTTATCTTTTATTCATTTAGTTTGTGCCTTGGGATTCCAAAAGGGCTTTTGGATTTTCTGTGTTTGCTGTTTTCCGTGCTTGGCTCATTGGCTTCCTTGGTTGGCTGCTGGGTGGCCTTTCCCGTGCTTTGGTGCCTCGGTTCCGTGCGGGCCTCTTGGGTTTCCGCGGTTGCCTCTTCGGGTCCCTGGCTGGGCTGTTTCCCGTGGCTGTTTGGGGGCTTTTTCGTGGCTTTGGTGCTTTGTTCCTCGTGTTGACTGTTGGCTTTTCATTTGCTTAGAATATGAAGAGTTTTGTGGTCGTTTGGTTTCTCCTCTCATGCTTATATATAGTGTTGTTTTGGGATGTTTTAAAAATGATATATGAGAATTTTTGAAAAGAAATCATTGTGATTTTCTTGGAAGAGCTTGCGAGTTTTGTCCACCTTCTTCTTCTATTTCTTGGGGAGACTTGCGAGTTCTTTCCACCCTTCTTCTCGGCTTCTAATCTCTTTCGTCTCTCCGCAAGTATCCACTCCATTGTATGCTTCGTCTCTTGGAAAGCAGGTTTAGGTTTTAATTTGTGTTTGTGTCGTCTGTAAGAGTTGTAAGGTGTCTTGCTTGAGTCAATTGAGTCAAAAGTTTGTAAGTGTCTTTTTTATATGAAATGTAAGAGTTTGTTCTTCTTTTTACTTAGTTCCTTAGTTGTATTTGTGTCTTTTTTGGGGCGATCAAGAATTTCTTGGGGGGCCCTCTCTTCAGGGATTTTTTGCTCGCACAGCATCGACTTCAAAATTAAATTAAAATCAAACTCATCAACAATTGAGCAATGTTTCTCATTAATCCATATGTAATGAGTAATCTTCTCTCTAGTTTTATCATGTTTCATATTTAAATGTAGTTAAAATGCCTCAATCTTGATTTGTTTGAGGACATGCGCGTCATTATCCTTCGTAATGCACAAAGCTAGAAGCACGTTGTAAATTAAATTGTAAATTAAATGTTTGCTCCAACATTTCTTAGAGCAAGTTTCTCTTTTGTAGTGAACATCCTCCCTTTTCTTGACCATCATGAAGAATAACTTTTTTTAACTAATGCCAAACTTTTGATACCTTCTTCCTTTTTTTTCCTCTACTGCATTTTCATTTTTATTTTCATTTTCTTCATCTTGCTGTTCAACATCTAGGTTTCCAGAATTCTCTCCATCATCATCATTTTCATTGTCATTAATATAATTAAAAATCTTATTTTCAATCAAAACTTTATCATGATTAATAGAGTTTTGTTGCGGATCAATGTAAGATTGAAGTTGATCATCAAGATTTGCATTCTCAGTGATTGTCGGCTCACTAACAACATCTTTAATGTCTCTTTTTGTTGACATACTAAAGAAGCATACAAAAAAAAAACTTAACTTTGTTGCCTTCAAGATGAACAAATAACACATCATGAATAAAATATTTCAATTCTTTCAACACATACACAAATTTTTATAGTGTAGCCATCAAAAAAAGGAAAAAAAAAACATCAAAGAATATTAAGGGAAAAATTTTGAATGAAGGGCTTTTATCAAGAGAAAAATGTCTTACAACCAAATTACAAAATCGATCACCTCAAGCCATTTGGTTGTCGTCCATCTCTCCTCTAGCATCTGAGGCACGATCACCTCCGGCTGAGGCGTCAGGTCGTTGTCCGAGGCCAGACATGGTTGAATCTTTCTTTTCCGGCATCTCAGGAGAATGGTGTATAGCATCCCAAGTAAATGATGACTTTAGGATTTAGAATGCCCCTTGCCTTGTGAATCGCAACTCTCTCTCTCCTTGCAACCCTGAAAAAAAATTGTGGGTATGAGACAAGAAAATATTAGTATTGATATAGTTAATACAATTAGTTTATTTTATTATTATTGTTATTTTTATATTAAAATTTAAATGAATTTAAAGTAAATCATGTGGCTTGACTAGCTTTCAAGCTGAGTGGGTCTAATTGTCTAGCTTGAACTTATGGCTTGATAAATTTGACTCGTGAGCTCGTTAGCAAGTTGATTTCGAGCTTACTTAGGAGCTAACACAGCTCACTTACACCTCGTATTACATCTGCTTGTAATTAGGGCAGTGTGTTTCAATCCAAGAATGAATTTTGATTGAAAAGGTAGGGACATTTGTTAAATGGACGATTGAGATTAGGACCTTTGTAAAAGGAGTATCTCATTCCTTTTGCAAAATTTACATCCTTGCAAATATTTGTTGGATTTTATGGTGATATAAGTGTGTTTTACATTAATATTTACAAATGAGTGAGATTAAGCTTTAAATTTCAATGAATGAGATTATTGTGGACAAGTTCCAAGCTGCATTTTATGGTAGTGGAAGATATGACTACCGATTTTACCTTATATATATATTTTTACAATCAATTATTTATCTCCTCCTAACCCCTGTCCCTTCCCTCCCAAAAAAGGAAGAAAAGAAAATAACCTTCTTTATCTTTCTTGTTTTGTTTCTTACCTTTATGTTGATATGCTTTTAGTATTTTTTTGTTCTACTGTAAAGTTTAGTGTAGAAAGATAGAAATGTTATTTCGAAACATATTCAATAAAGGCCTGTTTTTAGTGGGGCTTAATCAAGTCAAGATAAGTTAGGCCAGCTGATGGAAGGCTTAAATCTTAATCGGGTTTAAGTCATTTGGTTGGTGAAAAAGACAAGCTGTTGTTAACTGAGAAAATTGTTTGGTTTCATTTGGCTTAAGCTCATTTTCTTAGCTCATCATGGTATTCTAATATTACATTAATATAATTGGTTTGTCATTTTGATAACTTAATTATGATCATAAATTTTATGATGTTTAAATTTATTTTAATGAATATTCAAATTACTTTAATTTAAATTCACTTAATTATGATATGATAAGCTTGTCTAAAGATAGTCTTAATTACTTTGGAAAATAAAAAAAAAGGTTATGACAAATATAAAATGAAAGGATAATCTAATGAAAATATAAGGATAATTATGATAATAAAATTGATATTGATTAACTTATTTTTAATGAAATTAAAAATTTCTTAATTATGATGGGAAAAACTTCTTAAGCAGTTAAGCTTGAGCTCGATATCCACATATTTTAACTTTTAGTCCAATTATGCTATAAGCTGAGATAAAAGACTAAAATTTCATTGCTCAAGAGATTTCAAAATAGACCATCTAGTTGGACTTGGACACTTGTGCTTGACTTGAGCTCCAAATGAAGAACCTCAAAGAAATTACAGAAGATATCTTTTTGGAAGAACATAATTTATAAGGTGAGGTATACATTAGATTGATAAAAAATAAATGAAGCGGAGTTAGAACTGTGCACACTGCATAAAGGTAAACATTTGGGTTCGAATGAGATACTAGGTGCTATTGTTGTATTTTGGCTGACGGTTTTTTATGAATAAGGGAAGGCCAGCTGGTTGAAGAACTGCTCCCCCCCCCCCTCTTTATATATGTAGCACTAATGTTACTTCCAGGACCAGAACAAATTGTACCACTAGGAAGAGCATGCTACTGTTGAAATTCTATTGAAGAATAGGGAAGGCTTATTATTTTATTGGACCAACAAATTTTTTTATCTTAATCTTGTGTTGAATTAATGTTAGTAGACCATTTTCAGTTGGAGAATCAATTTTTTTTGCTGTTTGTTCTTTTTATCAAAGTTGTTGCATAGTCATCCAATGTTTGTAATGGCCTCCAACCTGGATAACTTAGTTTTGGACCCATTTTTGAATTTTTTAGCTTCCTAATAATTTGTGTAAATTGAATCAAATATGAGTTCCGTTTCTTCCTACTTGTATTAATATTAATACATTCTAATGACCATGGGAGAGCATTGAGCATTACAAGTGCTAGAGTTTGAGGAGAGAAATTTCATAACCTATTGGTGACAGCATTGGCTCATTGATTAATTAATTGATTATATGTTGTTGATATGCTATTATTTTTTTTATTGGCATTGTAAGAATTTTGTGTTTTACTTGTGTGGTGACGTATAAGATGTTTAAGTCTATTTAAAAAATTTTAGATAAATATTGCTTGGGAGATGTGATGATGGAATGGTATTGAGATCAGATCTTAAGGTAAAATTGAGTTGTAAAGTGTTTTGAAGAGCTTGGATTATAATGTTATTCAACCGGTCATTATGAACATCTCAGAGAATATTTTGATTGGTTAGTCATTACGCCAAGATGTGTTGCTTATTTGCGACTTTTATATAATTGGTGCCTGATTTTTAGTAACAATCGTTATGACATGATTGATCTGATTTCTTTGAATGATGGTTAGTAGAGAAATTTGATGAAGAGCTTGATGAACAATGAATTAATGTTTGACGAAGAAGAGTCTATGTGGAGTACTGTTGCAAGAGCTAGAGGCGTCTATCAAAGAAATTATAACATTCAAGGTAAAAGTAAAAAAAAAAGGATCTTTATCTAGGTCCATCATAGTAGCATTTGGAAATGAAAATGATGAATGTGATGAAGATTTTGAATTGGGCGATTATATTGTTGAAGTAGATTGTGGTTATTTTAGCTTATTCTGATGATGATGATTCTTCTTAGGATGATTAGTTTTGTTTTTGAATTTGAAAATGTAATTCATATACTAATTGTTTCCTAGTTTTGAGACTCTCCAAAGCTTAGTTTTTTGTTCTAATATTATGCATTGTGACAAACATTGTTGTTTTAGTTACAACTTTAATTGCTTTCTTTGCCATGTAGTTTATTTTTTAAGCTGATTGTCTTCCATTAACTTTTATGTATGTCAAAATAATTATACTAAATTTATGCGATATTGATTGTTTTCTTTTACGTCAAGATATTTTTCTCTCTCATTCTTGAATTATTTGTGATTCTTTTATCACACTAATTTTAAAGTATGGGGCATCACTCTAGACCACTACAGTTGTTTTCTGTCATGATGGTTTATTTTCAAATTTTATTGCCCTTAGCCTTAGGGGTCATTTGGTTGGTTGAAAAAGGAATGCAGAGTAAAGTGGAATGCAATGTGTTTGAAATGTTTGGATAAGTGTAAAATAAATGCAAGTGATTTTTTTTTTCACTTTTGGCTTGAAGTAAAATGAATGCAGTGTAAAGCCAAGAGATGATGGTGGTTGGCGGCGATGACAACTGGCGGTGGTGGGCAATGATGGTTGGCGGTGCTGGGGGGAAATGATAAAGAATTTATGATGTATTTGAAACTTGCCCAAATCTAATAATTTTCAAATACATCAAAATTCATTAGAGGGTGCATTCTGAATATACAAATTCTACTATGCATTTCTTTTACTTTAAATCCAACACCATAATTTTCAAAAACTTTGCATTTAGAATACGTTACAACCCTTTTACTTCAAACTAGATATATCCCTTCAACGCATATTAGAACAATAATATGTTTCATTAATATGCACCTGATTGTGCTTTTTTACTTTTACGATATTTTTCTCATTTATTGTTGAATTATTAATAAATGTATCATGAGTTTTTTTATGATTTGCGCTACTTTTTAAATAATTTGCACCATCTTATGTTCCGTGTGTTATGACTTTGGTAGAATTTTGGGCTATAGTGTGCTATTCGTGATCGGCAATGATGGATGCATTTATTTGTTTTAGTGCAAGTGTAAGCGTGCATACTTGAGTTTGTGTGGGGTTAGGGGTATGTGAGTGGAACTGTTTTTGTTTGTTTGAAGATGGTGCTCTGTAGTTCGATTTAAAGGGCAATTGAGTTCATTGTTGGATTTAAAAGTGAACAAGATCATGTTTGAGGATTTGTAAATTTAAAACTTAATTTTGAAATTCATCAAAATTCCTGTAAAGCTTGGTTGATTTTTCATTTATGGCTTCTTTCTTCTGCATCTCTTCCCCTTCATGCATATATTTTTGTCATTGAAATTTTTATCATACACTCTGGTCTCATTATTTTTGTTTTTTTCCCTGGCAGATTTTATGATGGAGTTGTTGATTCTTTTGATCGAAGTACAAAGAAGCATAAGGTTAGTTGTCTGCTTCCTTATCTCTTATTTTACCTATTCCTTTCATGTTTCTATTATGTACTTACTAATTTGAGAAAGCTGACTATGCAGATTTTGTATAATGATGGTGATGTAGAGATTTTGCTCCTGAAGAAAGAGAAATGGGAGTTCATTGAAGCTGAAACCAAGACTGGTGGGGTGAGTTAGCTGCAGCTTGTCTGTTATGTTTGTTCTTTTGTATGCTTACCCTCTTAAAATTCTGTCTGTTGCAGGAAAATAATAACCCAGATATCAATGTTTCAGATGTGTAAGTTCTCTTTTTAAACTTAGTTTCATGGTTGAATTATTTATTTTCTTAATGCTTTGATCTTTTAATGTTTTATTCTTTTTTTTTGTGATCTTATTGTGTGCATTTTTATGAAAGTGAAATATGCATCCCAACTGAAGGAAACACCATTTATGTTATTAATTTCCACTCAAGATAGCTTGATTTTTGAAATTCAAAATTACAAATCTGAAAGAAAGGAGTAGAATATAAGTATGAGAGAAGAATTGAGGAATATTCCATCGTATTTTTTAGCCAAAACATGACTCTATTTATAGAGCTTTACAATGGGTAAGAGAAGGAATAAATAAGCCAGTCCTAAGTGAGAATGGATAGGAAATACGGCAGCAGAATTTGCATTTCTACTAAATCAGCTCTCCAGGTCATCAGTCCATTGGCTATCCAGCGCCAGGATGCCAATCTGAAAGCGAAGGGGATGGCACCATTGCTGCTGCAGTTGTCTTTCCATACTTGACTTTCTGCCAGCTGCAATTACCCTTAGATTTTCACCACTAAGTAGCCTGCCAACGATACCACCAATCCACAGGTCCTAGAGGGTAGAAAATATTGCTTTCCCATTTTAGAAAAGAATTGGCAAGCATCTTTTAACATATCTTTTAGAAATAGTGGTCTCGGGAATCCTTTGATGAAAATTTTAGCAGTTTGATTGAGGGAGGGAAAATATTGAGCATGCAAAACTCCATTTTAAATTTTTTCTTATATTAAGTGCTGATCTATCTCCTCATATTTGGTAAGATCATGATGAGCATCGTTATGAGCTATACTGATAGCAGCTTTATTGTGACAGTATAGTATCATATGCATTTTAATAGTTACCTTAAGATATTCTAACAGTAGTTTAAGCTATATTAATTTGCTGATTCCATTGGCCAATTATCTGCATTATGCTTCTACTGATTGCGACCACATTTTATGTTTTCTTCCCTAAGTTAAAAGATTACTCTACACGTGTAATATCCAAAAGTTTATCTTTTGTTTACTATATATCTAGGCCAGCTAGCATTTTTTTATAGGTTTCTATAATTTTGGATTCTCCTTTCTTAAAGAGAAGTCCCCTTTTAAGGCTTCCTTTTAGGTATTATAGAATCCTGACAATAACATTCATGTGTTCTTCTTAAGGAGCTTGTATGAGTTGACTCACCACTGCTACAAGGCTATTTGAGGTCTAATATGAGGATATGTGCCAAACATGCGTGTTTTCCCAGCAAGCTTTAATATATTCCTTCATCTAGCAGAGAACTAGTGCTAACATCTCTTAAATTAACATCAACTAATTTCTTCTAAGAGATCTAATTTCTTTGAAATATAGTGAGGTAGATTTGTTCGTAGAGATTTTCATTCCAAGGAATACCTGAAATGCTCAACCTTTAATTTTAAATTCTTCTATTAGTTTGTTTTTTCGAGGTACTTATCTCTAAAGCATGATCTTTTGTAGCAATGTTATCATCAACAAATACAGATAGTGTGGTATACTTATCATCCCCCTATGGTTGTAGAACATGCTGTGATTAGAGTAAGCTTTTTTTAACCTTTTTGACCTAAAACTTTCATGAATCTTTCAAACCAAACCAGGGGTGCTTGTTTAATCCTATAAATAGGTATTTTTTATTAAATTTTGCAAACTACATTTGTCATCCATAGATATCAATCTCAAGAGAATGATCCAATATCTTCGTTTGAATCACCATTCAAGAATGCATTCCTAATATCTATAGTTTGTGAAGTGGGCTGTCAAAGTTGTCTTCTATTGACAGGAGTAGAATTGTGTTTAGTTTTATCACAGGAGAAAATATTTTAGAATAGGTAATCCCATAAGTTTAGGTGAATCCTTTTGCAACTGATCGTACTTTCCACTCTCAATGGGCCCATCACATTGAAATTTCACAGTGAAAACTATTTATATCCCACAAGGATGACATTCTTGGGTCATTGACTAATTTCCTATGTTTCATGCTCTTCAAGAGCTTTCAACTATTTAATTGTCATTTTCTTTTCTGGATTATTAGGAGCCTCATTTATTGTCTTTGAAACATCAAGCTCTAACAATTTGGAGACTAAGTTTTTTTCCCGCTAAATGGTTTTATCTTTTCATATTTTTTAGAGGACCTTGAGTACATGTATGTCTTTTTGATAGGCCGGTTCAACTTGAACCGGCCCAGCCGGCCCAAGGCCTCCTTTGAGCTGGCCGCCCACATGGATGGGCCCCACTTGGCTTAGTGATTTCAAATTTGAACGGTGGGGCGGTTTGTGCTTTGGAGGGAGATTGTATTAGTAAAGTTTGGTATTAATGAGGATGAGGGTGGCTAGGGTTAATTTATGCTTGAATATTGTTTTCTCTTGAGTTCTTGGGTGTTTGGCTCTAGATTGCTTTGCCTACAGATTTGTGAGAGAACGACCCTCCTCTCAAATTGAGGATCACTTGTATCATGTTCTCGTGTTTGTTTGGCTTTGATTCTCTTATTGTAATCCATCGTTTTGGGGCTGATTTCGCCCAGATTTTACATTATTCTTGCTGTTTTCACCAATTAGTGATAGGTTTGCTTGCGAACTCAAGTATTTCTCTTAGGGTTACTTGCGAAGTCAAGTATTTCACAAGTAGGAAGAGTTTAAGAGTTTATTGAGTTCAGATAGGCTTCATGACATGCTTTGGGAGATAGAGTGGTTTCATTTCTTTGTAGATTATTCCTTCGAGATTAAACTAGAAGTTTAGAGGGATGCTGAGGGGTTAAGTGAACATGATTTTCAGTTATTTAAGTGTCATCAGTTCTAGGAAGGTTGGTGGTATTAGTAGGTTAGAAAATTTCAGAGAAAAAAATGTTAGAATTTCTTTTCTATTTCCTCTTGAAGGAAATTTTTTTTTAAAGAATACTTTATTCTCAAAGAAGGGGACATCCATGGATACTAATGTATGTGTGTGTCTATAAAAAAAAAAAAATGTATGTGTGTGTCTACATATATATACTTTTATTTTTCCTTCTAAGTGAAATGTCATTTTTTTACCCTTTTGGTTTATTCCATACACAAGAAAGATGCATTTGAAGGTTTTGGGATCAAAGTTTATTTTTATTAGATTCATGATTGTGGATAAAAATAGTACATTCAAAAATCTTAAGGGGATGACGTGAAATAACACATATATTTCGAAAGCATTTAGGAAAATATTTTGATTGGAATTTTGAATCAAAGTGGATTAATAGGAAGATGATTTATGAGGTAGAAGGTGGTGAGGATGGCATCACCACAATAATATTTAGGAGTATTACTAGTGAACATTATGGATCTAGCCACTTTTAATTGGCGGCCCCCACCCCCACCCCCCGCGCGCGTGTATATATATATAATTATTATTATTCTATGCCATTTTTTGAGGTGTGTTTGTGCAAGGATTTTGATGGATAATATCATTGTGATTTAGTTATGTTTCAAGAATTTGGTTAAAATACTCTGAACCTCTATCATAGTGAAGGATTTGTATTTTGTTGAAATATTTGTTTTATTATTGGTATATCATTAAAAAATTATATTAATCCGGGCACAAATCTCGAGGTAAAATCAAGTTGTAACTTCAAAATTTAAATTCAGGGCCATCTGAACTCCGATTTCAATAAACTTATTGTCAAACTAAACGTCTAGAAAGACAAACACAACGACACCAAATTCGACTCAATCCAAGCCCAAACGGGTCCAAATCAAAGACCTGAAGCTCATTTGGAATGTTCAAACCTTAATTTGGATTACCAAACAATTTCTAAATATAACATGCTTATAGTTGAATCGAGCGGCTCGATGAGACGAATACAATGAACCCAATATTTCCAAATTCTGATATCATTAAGATATTTAAATGCTAAATAAACTATCCACGATCAAGGGATTCAACATCGGCCGTCCATTCAAACCACTCTCAAATTTACCTTTGATTTTTCTTCTATTTACCGGTCATGCCATTCTTAGAAATCTATAAATAGATCACTCATTACTCATGAATGGGGGACCCCCAAGCAAGGAAGCATGAAGAGAGATTGGAGATTGCTCTTGCCACCTAGCTCCTCCTCGACCACTGCCCGAGCTTCCGCCGGACCACCGCTACCACTGCCCAACGCCAGACTTCTGTCGGATCACCAACGGACGCCCGAAATTTCGCCAGACCATCGTCCGACACCAAACTTCTGCCCTATCCTAGACTTTCGCTAGTCGTCAAACTTCCACCCTGCCACCATAGGATGGCAGACTTCTGCTCGGCCACTGATTATCATCAAACTTTCTTCCGGCTACCGAATGTCGTAGGACTTTTATCGGACCTCCGTTCGTCTCAAAACTGTCACCGGAATTACGCTTGTCCACCAACTTACTTCGGACTTTTGCCCAGCCATTAACACCGGACTTTCACCCGGCTTCCAAATATTGTTGGACTTCCACCCAACAACATTCCTTCCAACCTATGTCGCCAGACTATGATCTTTCCTATAACAGCCCAAGCTCTTAACTTTTGAGGTATTGTCCGCTTTGGCCTAAGAGCCTAACGGTTTTGTCCTATTGGTGTAATTTCCCAGTAGGTCACCCATGCCAGAATTACTCTGGGATGAGCATGCTTAACTGCGGAGTTTCTTAATAAAGTTCTAACCATTGCACAAAAAAGGCGCCTCGATGTTTAAGAGTTTAACTTCTTTTATTTAAGGAGTTTCACATTTCCAACCTGTCACCCGCTAATTACGATCCATCTGACCTCTGTTGCTCGTAAACAAAGGTCTTTCCGACCTCCGTCACTCGCTGACTACGGTCCTTCCGACCTTCTTCACCGATGACGGTCCTTCTGACAACCGTCGCCAGATAACAGTCTTTTCGACCTCCTTTGCCCGTCGACAATATCTGATGTAGGCAAAGGGGGGGGGGGGGGCGGGGGGGGGGGGGGGGGGGGGGTCAAATCAAAACATAAATTTGGTGGACTTTGGGCTGCTGGTTGCCTCTCGGTTTGGTCCTTGGCTGCTTTGGTTTTGAGCTGATGTTTTGGGAATTAAGTGGTTCTAGCTCATAAATGTTGAGATGTGATTTCAGCTCATTACATTGGTTAGTTCTCCTACTTTTTAGCTCATTAAGAGGAGTTAAATTATTGCCTCCTCCCCTTCTTGTGTCTCCTTGGTTTCTTCTTTATGCTGTTCCTGTGAAATGGATGCTGGGTGCTTGTGTGGGCTTTTCAGTTTCTCCCCCTGGCTGTTTTCCCGTGACCTCTCCAGTCGTTCCCTGTGTTGTCTCTTCGGGTCCCTCCCTGGCTGTGTTCCCGTGGCTTCTCCTACTCGTTTCCTGTGCTGCCTTCTTGGCTTCTTCCCTAGCTGTTTTACCCAATTTTTATGCTGTCTTTTTGGCTGTTGTTTGGAATCAATTTTGGCTGTTTGGGAGCTATTTTCGACTGGCTTTTGGCCTTCCATTTCTTGTTTTTTAATTAATATATTTAATATGTTGTGGTGGCCGTTTGACTGCCATTTTCTTCTATATATAGGAGATGTTTTGTATGTTTAAAAGAGTTTTTAGAGAGATGATATGTGAGTGATTTTTAGAATAGAAAGCCTGCGGGTTTTGTTGGAAAAGCTTGCGAGCTTGTTCCATCTTTTCCTCTTCTCCTCTCTATAGCTTGCGAGCTATGTTTCGTCTCGGCTTCTAATCTCTTTATTCTCTCCGCAAGTGACCACCCCATCTGTATCCTTCTTCTCGACAAATGACAAAGCTTCTTTAGGTGTCTTTATTGTATCGTTTGCAAGTGTCTAAGTTTGTAAGTCTTCTTATACTATAAAAGTAAAGTTTTTTTTTTTATTTATTTGTTGTATTTTGTCTATTTTGGGTATATCTGTGTATTTTCTTTTATCCTAGGAAGATTTTTTTTGCTCGCAAAAATTTGGAGCTCTTTCCAAATTTTTGCTTGCATCAATTTGATATCAGAGGCTAGGGTTGTATATTCTTAGGTCTTGTTTCGTGTTTTTTTAAGTGTTTAAAAAAATGGAAAATCACAAAAAAATTGAGTCAGTTGTGGAAGAATGCAATCCAGAAGATCGTGAAGTCCCTGTTCTAATGGACAGGTGGATTCCGATGGAAGGAAGTTCGACAGATCCTCTGCAGAATGAGTTATACAAACTTCAGTCGTGGTTGCATATGAGTATGAAAAATTATTTGAAGAAAAGGAAGCATCTGCAAGAACAATTCAAGCGAGAGCGAGACGAGGTCTTGAAAAGGTATGCGGCAAAAATTCAAGAGCTTGAGTTGCCTTCTTTACCTCCTCAGAAGAAATTTAAAGACAACTCATCGGGAGATGAGCTTCTTCAATCGGAGGAGAATTGATGTAGGCAGGGGGGGCGCAAATCAAAACAAAAATTTGGACTTTGGGGTGCTGGTTGTCTCTCAATTTGGTCCTTGGCTGCTTTGGTTTTGAGCTGATTTTTTGGGAATTAAATGGTTCTAGCTCATAAATGTTGAGCTGTGACTTCAGCTCGTTATTTTGGTTAGTTCTTCTACTTTTTAGCTCATTAAGAGGAGTTAAATTATTGCCTCTTCCCCTTCTTGTGTCTCCTTGGTTTCTTCTTTGTGCTGTTCTCGTGAAATGACTGTTGGGTGCTTGTTTGGGATTTTCGGTTTCTTCCCCTGGCTATTTTCTCGTGACCTTTCCAACCGTTCCCTGTATTGGCTCTTTGGGTCCCTCTCTGTCTTTGTTCTCGTGGCTTCTCCTACCCGTTTCCTGTGCTGTCTTCTTGGCTTCTTCCCTGGCTGTTTATCCAATTTTTATGCTGTCTTTTTAGGTGCTGTTTAGAATCAATTTTAGCTGTTTGGGAGATGTGTTTGGGTGTTGTTTTGGACTGACTTTTGGCCTTCCATTTCCTGTTTTTTAATTAAGATATTTAATATGTTATTGGTGGCTGTTTGGCTGCCCTTTTCTTCTATACATGGGAGATGTTTTGTATATTTAAAAGAGTTTTTAGAGAGATGATATGTGAGTGATTTTTGGAATAGAAAGCCTGCGAGTTTTGTTGGAAAAGCTTGCGAGCTTGTTCCACCTCTTCCTCTTCTCCTCTCTATAGCTTGCGAGTTATGTTTCATCCCGGCTTCTAATCTCTTTATTCTCTCCGCAAGTGACCACCCCACCTGTATCCTTCTTCTCGACGAATGGCAAAGCTTCTTTAGGTGTCTTTATTGTGTTGTTTGTAAGTGTCTAAGTTTGTAAGTCCTCTTATATTATAGAAGTAAAGTTGTTTTTTGATTTATTTGTTGTATTTTGTCTATTTTGGGTATATTTGTGTATTTTTTTTATCCTAGGAAAAGTTTCATTTTCTTGCAAAAATTTGGGGCTTTTTTCCAAAAATTTTTCTTGCATCAACATCCTTCCATCCTTCGTTGCCAGACAACGGACCTTTCAATCACTGTTGCCCTCCGACTACGGTCCTTCCGACCTCCGTGGCCCACTGCCTACGGTCTTTCTAACCTCAG
This sequence comes from Dendrobium catenatum, assembly GCF_001605985.2. Classification (NCBI taxonomy): domain Eukaryota; kingdom Viridiplantae; phylum Streptophyta; class Magnoliopsida; order Asparagales; family Orchidaceae; genus Dendrobium; species Dendrobium catenatum. The sequence continues at coordinate 231,429 of NW_021319827.1, read as the reverse complement.
TTGCCAAACAACGGTCCTTCCGACCTCCATCTCCCACCACCGACTATGGTCTTTCCGACCTTCGTCGTCAGACAACGGTCGTCCGACCTCCGTCGCCCGCCGACTACTATCCTTTCAACCTCCTTCGTCTTCCGACTACAATCCTTCTGACCTCTATCGCCAGGCAACGGTCCTTCCAACCTCTGTCGCTAGACAATGATCTTTCTAACCTCCGTCGCCAGATAATGATCTTTCTAACCTTCGTTGCCCGCCGACTATGGTCCTTCCTTCCGACTTCTGTCACCCGCTGACTACGGTCCTTCAGACCTCCGCTGCCCACCGATTATGATTCTTTCGACCTCCGTCGGAGGTCGCCCGTCGGAGGTCGCTCGTCGGAGGTCGCCCACCGACTATGGTCCTTATGACCAAACGAGCACGTCAACAATTATTCTTCCTATTCCCACCGTGTAGTGCACTCCATATAATATATATTTGTTACATCAAGCCAAGCCCCCCCCCCCACCCCCCCCCCGCGGAAGGACCTCATCTGTAATCAACTACAAATACTAGTGGATCATTTTAAACTGGTCTAGGCCTCGTGGTTTTTTCCCCTTTTCGGGGGTTTTCATGTAAAATTTCTGGGGTCTCTTATGAATGTTGCAGCCTCTTTTTTTTTCTGATTGTGTGCTGGATCTTCGTACTAAGCTATATATATTTCTCTACTGCCACGAATATTCCACGACACAACAATTATATTGTAAATTTTTTTGAAAGTTTGATTAGTTTCCGATTTATCTGTTAATTAGAATAAATAATACACATGAGTATGATCATCTAGAACCGTGATGAACCAATGCTTGGAATTAAGGTTTGTGGATTCGGATGGCCCCAAATATCCCAAACGAGGAAAAATGTTTTGGTGATTTTATAAAGATAAGGTTTAAAAGTTGCTCTTTAGTGTGTAACAGACTAATATATTTTATGATGAAAAGTATCTTTATTATCAAGTAACAAATAAAGGAAGTTTCTAATATAAAAAAAAAATGGGATAACCTAACATTTTATGCTATATCATAATTTGATCCCCTATTTTAAGAGATAATAGATCTTTGTTGATAGTAACGGTATTATTATTTTATTTGGAACCCTCATCAAAATAGTAATAGACTTTTAACCTCGCCAATAGCTCCAATCGTATCACTGGTCTCTGGTCTTGAAATTCACAAAATTTTGTTGAAACGTGATTTTACAGTTGCTTTTTTTGCTATCTTGCTTGTCGATAAGAGATTGAAAGGGAGACTTGGCTCTTCTGAAATATAATTCTGGCAAAGCTTAGCATTAATTCTAATTGTTCAAATTCCCGAGAATCAGGGATAGAGATCGATCAACAATTTTACTTTTTGATTTCTAAATTGGGGAGTAAATGGTGAGAATTGGTGAGCACAATCTGGCATATGATCTGAAGCTTTGGAATCAATAATCTTGGATTCCTAGTCTCCTTAGCATAGAGGGAGAAAAAAAATCTTTTTGAGCTGATAGTCTTTTCAAGTGCGAGCAATTTGTATAATAAGTTTACTTGCTCTTCTGTTCCTGATTAAGTTGTGAATGTTTTCCCCTTTTCTCATCTTTAATTCTTCGTTTTTAGGGTGGCTTTATCTGATTTTCAGGTTGATTCGATTTTCTGGCTTTTCAATAATTTTCTTGTTTGATTGGCCTTTTTACAAACATCATCTTAAAAGATAATGATCTTTTAATGTTTTGAGCCATGTCCTAGATCTTGTTTCATACTTCTGATGACAAGGAATATTCTTCAATTGTCAGAGTATTCTTAATACCTCCAAGCATTATATCCATCTGCTTTTTCCCCTTGGAATTTTAACAAATAACAAATGCTTCGTTTTTAGGATGCGGACGAATTCTTAAAATTTCACTAAGAACTTTAAGATTTTCGTTGAGATCTGCATGGAAATCATAAGTTCTTATTTTTTCCCATAATTTTTTTGCCAATCATTTGGCTAGAAGTCATTCAGTTCTTGCAAATTTTTTGTTATTGTCTTGCAACGCTCATGTTGTTTGAGATCACGAGCATCATCTTGTAATTCACAATTGATTGGAAATTTCAAAGGTCAGAAGCATGCCAAATGACTTTCTCCCAACTTACTTGTGTGTGGTGTTCCAATTATATGGATCTATTATATTCTTTCATAAAATTGATTAGGGTGTGTTCATTCTTTCGACGGGGCGGCCTGATTCGTTCGGTAGATCCAGTTGAGGTGGACATTACCAAGCTATTATTGGTAACCCATCCAGGAAAGGAGAAGTCAACCATTTTAGGCTTACGGGTGCTACCCTTTAGTATCTATCTTTCCGCTTCCTTGGATTACCATTTGGATCGAACGAGATCATTGAAAGTATCTCTTCCCATTAGTTTGCAGAAAATAATTTGAAGAGGCGAGTGTTTTATAGAGACTTCCAAAATTATTGTGCAGCTTGGTAAGGTGGAGGAAGAAGCTATCATATCTCCTTCTTTGCTAGACCTGCTAGGGCCTTCTTGTAAACATAGATCATAGCTTAAAATGTAAACAAGACCTATCTTCTTAGTCTCAGGTGGCCTGCTAGCAATCCGGCCCCAGAATACTCCCAAATGCTGCAAAACCATAGGACCTTCAAGATATAAAATGTTTATTGCCTATTCTAGAAAAGAAATTACACATCTTTTAACTAAATCAATACTGAGGTTGATCTTCATCTACATTTTTCTACATGGCAAGGAAGTTCTTTAGGTTACTCTCAAAGAATTAGAAGGGATAGAAGCTCTGAGCAAAGATTTGTGTAAAATAGATTTAACATCTCATGTAAAACTCAACAAGAATGGATGGAGAATGAGGATTCACAAATCTGGCCCAAATATTTTGGGAAGGCTAATGATCGTGTTGATGATAATGATATGCTTATTTGTCAGTTGAGTTGAGTACTTTGAAAGTACTTACTAATGAATGGAGTCCCGTAATTTGATGATCGAAAAGCTGTTGAATAAATTGAAGGTTTTTTTTAATGGAATCTTTATATAGAATAAGACAAGATTTTTTTTGTTTTAAAAATATGCGATTATCAAGGCTTTTTAACAATGAATTTTATGTGTATTTTTAATGATTGATGCATAGCGAATATTTTATTGAATTTCATTAGATATAGTTTTTAGCTATGTTCAGGTCTCACTTTACAAACAGTGAATATTTTTGTTGACTTCCCAATCAGTATAACTGCATGTTAAGGACTATTGATAACGGATATCTTTGTTTTGATTGAACTCCATGCCCTAAATATTATGGATTATTTTGAACCGAACAGCTAGGGAAACTTAAAGATTCATATTTGATTAGGCAGCACCCTTATAAACCTGTTTACAAAGATCGTTTGAAATACCAACCTCGATTGTGGCTCGTGTGATTCCATAGAACTCTCACTGAGTGGGAGAAGGGAGAAACTTTTTGCACCTTAAGTCTTACCTTGGCATTTTCAATGAAGATGATGTAAAGCGGGTTAATAACGTAACAATTGCTTGGATAGGATTGATTTCTGTTGAGCCTACTTATCCATTCTTGATCATTTATGATTTCTTTGTTTTGATGTCATTGCACAGATGCTTGTCTAGCAGGTTCCTCTTGAGTGCAAGTAATTGAGATAATTCACGTCTATATCTGTGCTAAAACATTGCAACCCGTTAAATAATATTTCCAAATACTGCATCTTTATTTCTTCTTTTGCTCCCTTAGAGCATTGTCCCATTTAGTTTTTTTTTTCCTTAGGTATGTCTCATGTTCAATCACTATCCATGCAGCTTATAAAAGTTAGCCACGTATTGAATGGCTTGAGTGGGATGGATTACTGACCATAGGTCTTTCCAAATGAGCGAATAGATTTAGAGCCATGGTGTATCATCCAATTTCAAGCAAATTGACATCCTTTTTTTATTGTTTGAGAACTTTATCAAGAGTTCACCACTTATATATTGTATGTGCAAGAAAGAGAGCATGATTAGGTCCAAAATGGGCATTTAGATTAAGGTTTCGTTTGGGATGACTTTCTTACTGCTTCTTAAATCAGCTTTTTAGTTTAATTTTTGTAAAAAGCTCCTTTAAGAAGCAATAAGAAAGCCCGTCCCAAACGAAGCCTAAGTTGGAAGGTATTGGGACTCGTGTAGGCTTCAGTGTTATACACTACACTTTTTCCTTGGGACATGTGATGACCTAGAATTGCTAGTGCAAACTGCCTTGCGGCTTCGTGTCAAAGGGTTTTATGCAAGAGCATGCGTGTGTTTTCCAAAGATTGTTACATGTTATTTTTTATTGACAAGGTGAACTGAACTTATCCTTAGACATGATAAGCCTTTATTATGCTTTTAGTTTCAAATTGTTCCATAATACTGTCTTCTTTCTGTAAATTAAAACTTGAAACGTGCGGCCAGATAAATATTACTATTTGGCTAACTAGATTGGTATATCATGTGAGCAACTTGTTATGATGATTTGCTTATATTACAGAATAGTTTAGAATAGTGGCCAAAAACAACATATTATCCGTGAAAAATGTTGCAAGTATTTGTATATTTTTTTTCCTTGGATTGACATTTTTTGTGTTTATGATAAACTTTTTTTTTTCTATTAGTTTCATATTTTTGATGCTATTGTCTTCTATTTGTATATTGAAACTTGAAATTTTTTTTTTGAAAAACAAAAAAACATTTGTTGCAAGTATTTGTAGTGACGCATTTTTTTTTTCTGGTTCAATTCACTTTTTTTTTTTTCATTCAAAAAGTTCATACTTGTTTTGCTACTGATACATGCTTTTATCCATCTTGAATTATGCCATTTTTTCGAACAGAAAGAATAAGAAATCAAAAGGTCGCCGAGGCAATGCTCCAGATAAAACAAAGACTGATCTTCCGTTGAATAGGTTGGCAGTGTTAGCTAAATCTTAATTTTGTTTTTTTTTTTCAAATCATTGTGTCCATTCTGATGTATCTGTTTAACTTACCAGCAGCCCAGATTCTACCATCAAAACTGAATCAAATGATAAGACTCCCAAGCGTAAAGGGATGCCTTCTGTTAACGCACTTAGTGATGAGACCCCAAAGAAATCCAGCAAAGGAAGAGGAAGGTCTGGGAACAGACATTCAGACAAGACCCGCAAAGACAAGAATCAGTTATCTGAGACTGCAAACAAGTTAGACAATGAAAAACTAGCTCAAACTATTAAGCCCGACCCATCGAAATCTGCAGACAAGGTTGACAATGATAAATCCAAATCTGGGAGCAATGTTGGCACCGGTACTCCGAAGATTCGCAGAAAATCAAAGGTAGACTCCTCCAGATCCAGTGTGAAGTCCAAAATTGGTCCTAAGTCCAGAAAGAAATCAAGTGATGCCCATGATTCTGGAGTTAAATCTAAGGATGAAGACTCCCCCGCCCCCGCTAAGACTAAATCTTCTGCTGACTCCCCCGCCCCCGCTAAGACTAAATCTTCTGCTGAAGGCCGTCAAAAGCCTGGTGGGAGACCAGGGAAGGGCTCTAGCCGGAAAGCACCAGCTGGCTCAACAACACCCAGAACCAGCAGAAATTTGAATGCAAATGACACACCCAAGAGTGATCAACCAAAAGTTGAAGAGGCTGATACTAGAAGTACCACTGGGAAGAAGCGCAAGCGGGGAAAGCTTGGCAGGTAATCATGGCGGCAAAATTTGGGGTAATATGACCTTTGAATATTCATGGGGTTGAAAATATGCTTTTATCAGCTAATGAAGGGCTTGTTATATTATACTTGTCCTTTTTTTTTCACTTAAGATTTAGTTTAGAGATGCAAAGTTCTCCGTATGTGATGTTTGAACTTCAGTTTATTTTGTCCTATGGTCTGTGGGAAGTAGTAATATTACTATATTAGCGATTGCGTTGCCTATTTTCCAATGTTGTTTTAGAGTCCCATCAAGATATGAAGATCTAAAGTGTTGCTGATGTTCATTAAAGCTGATTTTTAATCTTTACTAACTTGAGTAGTTATGGTGTGGTCTTTATTATGATTTCGAACCTGAAATTTTAGCCTGAAGATGGAAGATTGATTGTTTAAAACTTGGACTGGGTTTTGAATTGGATTGAGCGTTTGATTGAAATCAGTGAGCTAACATGATTTGGATCTGGCTTACATTGAGCTTGGATTTCATCGAGTTGGGTTGAATCGAGTTCGTTCTTGTGTGAATTTAAAGCATGACATTTGTTAGATTTTGAATTTGCCAGTATTATCTTTGACTGTATGGAACATATTATTTGAGTTAGAGCTCATTGGTTCTCAGGCTTTGTTTGAGATGGTTTTTTGGTTGCTTCTTAAATCAATTTTGTAGTAAAAAATTAAAATTTTATATTAGAAAGTTGATTTAAAAATAAAAAAAAAGTCTTCTAAAACGAAGCTTCAGTAGGTTGCAAAGATTCTTGCAGCCTTTTGTTGCCTGTAATCAACCGTATGGTTATGCATATATGTTTATGCTTAATTTTTGTGTTAGAAAATTGCTTTAAGAAGCAATAAGAAAGTCATCTCAAATGAAGCCCAAGTCAAAGTTTATGTTAGATTTATGATACTTCCTTGTAGAATGCTTTGACGTGTCAATATTTCTTGGTTCATCAAGTTGAAGCAATGAATTTTGTCAATTATCCTTTGGGTAGCTACCGATGTTGTAAAATTTTCTAAATTTAATCATGTGAAAAATCCTGCAAGGTCAGAGGGGCGTTCAAATGTTTGAAGAGGTTCAATGACTTGGTATTTGAGCGTACAGACTGACTTGTAAGCAAATTTAGGTTATATTACAAGGAGTTACTCAGAAGACTTCACTACAATCTCATTTTCTGGCATGAAGCACCACATCATCACTTGAATTGTAGCCATTTTATGACTTGTGATGCATCATAATCTCTTTGTTATAATAAATATGGTTGTAAGAAGACTAACACTAAACACTATTTTCTTGCTTGCATCACAATCATCATAGTAGTTATATTTGCATGGTGGATGTATCAAACATGACCATTTTTATAACCTGTGTTCCATACTTTCAAAAAGAGAGCCTTTATGACGAGCCGTTATTACGTCCTCCGACCGGATGCAGAGGAACATCCGGTCCGAGGCAAAAAAAAACGCCTGTACCGAGGTGTACCGAGTTTTTGAAAAAACTCGGTACACCTCGGTACAGGCGTTTTTTTGCCTCGGACCGGATGTTTCTTGCATCCGGTCAACCGAACCAAATAAAAGCGCCTTTATGACAGCCTCATTAATGTCACAGGTTTCGTTTGGGACGGTTTTCTTACTGCTTAAAGCAGTTTTTATAGTATAAATATTATGAGTAGTTTCTATCAAGCCAATGGGATTTTTCCAAGTTCAAAGGAGACCATATCTTTTAGGAAATCCTTTTGAGTAGTTACCATTAATGTGAGATGATTTTCTAAAATTGAAGGAGCTTGGATGCTTTGAAAAGTCCTATGAGTAGTTGCGATGGCCTTAAATATTTTTTTCAAGGCCTATTTCATTGTCATTTCTTATAAAATATGCATTGACTGAGTACACAAATATCACCCACAGTCCCACACACAGATAAAATAAAAATTCGTAATAGACATTAGAGATTTTATATACAAGGGTTGAAAACAAAAAAATCACGAATTTTGACCCGGATGAATAATATTCTATTTAATTAGAGATTTTAAATATCCACTTTTCCTCTCAATTAAAGAAGATGAAAATTTTACAATAATAGCTTGATTTATTGTGATTATAGTTAATATTGTTAGATAAATGGTGAATGGTGATGACGACGATCGACGAACAAGCAATCATAGTTGAACGATGATATAAAAACTATGACGATTGGGCAATGGTGGTTAGACTATAGCGATCAAATAATGATGAACATGCAACAGAGGCCGAGTGATGGTTGTTGAATGACTAGTGATGAAAATTAGATGATGATGATTGTTGGTAGTGATTTTCGACATCATGTAGAGCTTGAACTTTAGAATCTCCAAGCTCTTTTCAATTTTAAGCCTAAGGCTTCATTTGGGATGATTTTTTTTATTGCTTTTTAAAGCTATATTAGTGAAAGTATATTTTTAAAGCTATTGAAGAAAGTAGCTTCCTAGTACAAGTTTTTTTTGAAAGTAAGAAAAAATTAGTAATTAAATAGAAATTATGGTTGCGGTCTATAAAGCATAAGTAAGAAAGTTGTCTCAAACGAAGTCTAAGTCCCATTGTATGTGATGGGAACTGGTGGAGCTTATCTATGCAATGCTTAAGAGTTTGCTTGCTATTGTGACTTTATATTCTATATACTCCCAAATAATGCAAGTGCACATGCCCTTCAAGCAATAAAGTGTATGAGAGAGTATCGATCCCATAAGAAAAATAGTATGCAATAACTAACTCTAATACTGTCTACTCTAGATATAGATTTATCATATGCAATAAAAAAGGTAGATGCTATAACTACTAAGAAATGCAGAAAATAGTAAAGATACAAAGAATTAAATTTGTTCTGGACTTATGAAAGTGAATGAACCTATATTTTTCTAAGAAGCCTTGTCTATAATAGTTGTGGATAGGAGTATATGAACCATTAGATCTCTATCGAGCTTGTAAGGGTATAAAGAAAGTTTTATAGAGTATCTACAATGATACTGATACTGTATCCATAGAACCTAGATCCTACTCATCCTATGTCTAGGTATGAAAGCATTCCATCTCACTTCTCTTAATTATTCCAACATTCTTTCGTCGAGGTAATGTATCACACTATATTTTAACTCCATACATGATCATTGCATAAATTAAATAAAGCATGAGAGAAATTGAGAAGAACCATTCATATTTAAGTACAAGAGTCTACATTAGGATACACACATATTATTCACATCATCAACTTAAAACAAGGAGTTTTAGCTAATCATAGCCATAAATTGGACCAAAACACTTTTTGTTTCTTGCTTAAAAATCGTACAAACAAAAAAGATGAAGCAAATATCACCTGGATTGAAAAATCCCAAACAAACCCAATAGATAGACTCTTCCCGGAGTGAATGTCAATGTCCCCTTACACCTTCACTCTCCACACTACTTTCCACCGTTAAGTGTTATTTTTCTCACTACAAGGATGACCAACCACTCCACTAGACACAACTCACTATCCCCTGGTGTCTCTTACAAAAGAAAACATAAAAAATATTTATGTTTTTTTATATAAACTGACTAAAGCATTGCGTCGCTTGACAGGGTAACGTCGTGGCGTTAAAATATGAGCTAGCACATCAGCACTGATTGATTGTCTTCGATGCAGCATTGGGTTGACCTGACACAATTGTTGGCTAACCCGGTGACAGCTTGGCTGATTCGGCGCTGCGCTTCCTTTCATAATTTTTTTTGTTGCGACACTACATAAAGTTGGGTACTGTGGCACTTGGTTCATCATCTAGTGTTACGACTCTCTAGAGGTTGGCCCTTTGGCGTTGAATTATTTGTAAATTTGACAAAGTGCATAGCGATATTGTGTTTCTTTAATGGCGCCGAGGTGTAATAACTCAAATATTTGAAATAAATTTATTTGAAAATATAAAAATTCTTAAGTAGGCTCTTTGGCGCTGATTTTATTAGCATTGTGTGCTGTGAAGTTAGTTGATGAACATTATATATATTTCTACCTCATCCCAATGACTCTCTCACTTGATTGCTTAGGCAGAAAAAAAATGAAAGAGGAGAAAAAGAGAGAGGATATAGAAAGATCTTTAAATCATACTCTTGTCTTCAATAATTTTGATTTTTATGAATTTTATCTATCATAAATCTGCAAAAAATATATTATATTCTAATTTCATAAACTTACATCGTACAAGTTTGAATATATTATAGATTTGATCATTCTAAATGATTTGTTATAATTTTATTATATTTTAAATGAATTACAAAATGATATCATATATATGATATGATAACTCCTCCTGATTCATTAATTGGGAGTTATAAGGAGCTAGCGATTGATTGAGAGTCATAAGGAGTCGAGGGACTGGTTCACGTGATTCAAGGGAAGTTATAAGGAGTATATTGATTAAGTTATAAGTGCAATTGATTGTGAGTCATAAATGTAGGAGTAAGATACCCTTAAGATACACTCATTAAATATCTAAATTTTGATACAGATAGTGCTACGAATATTGTACTGTTATTATCACTGAGATTAATATTATTTATTTTCATTAACACTATTTAACATTATTTATCATGATACTAATGTTATTACTAGCATTAATACTTTTGACTATTACTAATATTGTGATTGATGTTGTAATGAATTGAGATATGATGAATTATAGAAGGATAAATTGAGACAGATAATTAATATAAATATTGATGCATATATATATATATTTATATGATTTATAACATATTATTCTCTTTTATCCTGTATTGATTTTAGTTGTAAGATGTTAATTACTTGTTGGGATATGGGCTAATTATATAGTTTTACATATTATTTCTTTCCAATGTTCATTCGTAAGCTTTAGTTAAATAGTTAAATTGAAAGATAAATGTAATTCTTTGAATATAGATCTAGGAGTGTAACAAAATGATATCATAGTAATATTTATTGAAAGAATTAAAATATAACTAGAGCTTATGAGTGGAATAGAAATATGATTTTTTATTTATAATTAATTGATTTGAGTTTGAAATTTTATTTTGAGCATGCTCTCTCTCTCTCTCTCTCTCTCTCTCTAATTTTATTTTGAGCATGCTCTCTCTCTCTCTCTCTCTCGGATTGATATATAAATATCGATGATTACATTTTTTAAAGGTGGAGAGATTATAATAACTCAAATATTTGAAATAAATTTATTTAAAATAAATAAAAATTCTGAAGTAGAACGCTTTGGTAAGTGTTGCGACGCTAGCTGATGATGTATATATATCACTGACTCCCTCACTTAGTTGCCAGGCTAGGAAGAAATTGAAAGAAGGGATTAAGAAAGGTCTTTGAATCATATTTGCTAGTTATTCATGTTATATATTTTATTTTATTCGCTATAAGTGACTAATCTCTTACTTATGTTTTCAATATTTTTTATTTTTATGAATTTTATCTTACATAAATCTGCCAAAAATATATTATCTTCTGATTTTATAAACTTCTACCGTGGTAGTATGGATATGTTATAGATTTTATTATTCTGAATGATTTGATATGCTTTTATTATATTTTAAATGAAGTACTGAATGCTATCAGATACATAATATGATAATTCAACGTGATACCCTATTGATCCACTTGATTCATAGATTGAGAATCATAAGGATTTGGCAATTGATTGGGAGTTATATGGAGTTGGGGTGACTAATTCACGTGGTTCAAGGGGAGTTATAATGAGTATAATGATTGAGAGTTATAAGAGGCGATTGATTGTGAGTCATAAGTGTATGAGCAAGATACCCTCAATATATACTTAATTGAATATATGAATACTAATTCTGACACTACAATAACGCTCTGAAATTGTGACTAACACTAATAATATTTACTATCATTAACAATATTTAACATTATTGATCATGATACTAATATTATTACTGCCATTAATACTGTTAACTGTTATTGATATTGTGATTGATGATGTAATGTATTGAGATGTGATGAATTATAAAAGGATAAATTGATGCAGATAATAAGCATAACCATTGATGCATATATTTTTTTAATATGATTTATAACATATTGTTCTATTTTATCTTGCATTACATTCAATTGTAAGATTTTAGTTACATGCTGGGTTATGTACTCATTATATGGTTTTACATATTTTTAGAAAAGAGTAAGGATCCTATGATGTGACTCCAAATTATGTAAAAATATAATCATATTTTTTTCCAATGTTCATTGGTAAGCTCTAATTAAATGATCAAAGTGAAAGACAAATGTAATTATTCAAATATAGATCCTAGAGCGTGTCATGAGATGCTCATAGCGCTGCTATGTTAACATTTGTTCCACCGATGCGCTGAATTAAATGCAATTTTCTTGAGGCTCTAGAGCTGTAGTGTCTAGCTCCAATGCCATGGCATCAAAGACGTTGCGACACTAATGCTTGTGGCGTTGCGACATTGGCTCCTAACTTTCTAAAATTTGCGATTTCTTGGGACATTCCTAAACAACATCAATTAAAACACATATTTTTATTGAAATTTAAGATAATAAAAATTAACATGATTTTCATTGAACAATAAGGAGAATGGGGTTATAATTATAATTTCTTAAAGTAACATTTTAGTAAATTTAGCCAACATTCTAAAACATTCAATCAAATGACATGCATTGATTCTTTAGATTGTAGGCTATTTGACACTATTTAGGCGTCTTAATGATATTGGAATTGAATGATCCTGAACTCTTTAACCCCTTTTGCCAAGATGCCCACTTTTACTATAAACATACAAGATTCATAGATCAGTCGACCTATCAATTAATATCACAAAGTTTCCAATCATGCCGCTTGGGCTCTACTCCGATTGTAACATTTTTTGTGTTGTTGGACTCATATCATCGGAATGTTCAATTCAATTATATGATCTCTTAAATTGGCGTTCCATTAATCCTATTTTTAACTTAAAAAAAAAATCAATTCAAATATTAACATTAATAATCTAGCTTTATGAAAGCAAATTTTTTTCATGATGTATGAAAGCTCATGATCTATTTAGGTAAAATTTCATCTTCTAAGATTATGCTTCGCCACCAATAGATAAATGCTTTATTTGAAGCTGTTTTTTCATAGAAATATTATAAATTAAAAAGTTTTTTTATTAAAATATTATTTTAGAAATCAATAAAAAATCCGTCGCGCCTCGGGTTACAGTTGTCGGCCCAGGGTGGAAACATTTGATGGGATATTTATTTGATTTCCCCAGCTAAAAAGCCAATATGTTGCTGTGGTGTAGTGGTTATCACGTTAGTCTTACACACTAAAGGTCCCCAGTTCGATCCTGGGCAGCAACATAATCTTTTTGAACCTATTTTGAGGCAATAGAATTAAATATATAAGAGGGGGCTTTTTTTTTTTTTTTGCTTTTTTCTAAAAAAAAAAAAAGTTTTAGTATTGGTTTGTATTCAATCTTAACTTGAACTTTCATTTGAATGTGGCTTGAGCCACATTTGAAGTTCAAACAAGATTTGAGAGATATATTTGACTAAGCTTTTAACTTAGGGTTTGTTTGGGACAACTTCCTTAATGCTTTTTTAAACAGTGTTTTAGTTAAAAAATTTTTGAATTAGAATTTTTGGTATTAAAAAGTTGTTTTGAAAAGCAATGAAAAAGCTGTACCAAACGAAGCCTTAATCAAACAAGATTCTAGCATAGCTTTAGCTTTTTTAAAATCTGGTTCAATAGTGCATTATAATAATTTAGATCCTTTTGAGTTTAATATAAGCAACATTTCATAATGACAATCATTACAACACTGATACTGAATAGAACAATAACTTTATTACTCCAATAAATTCATTAAATGGAACCACTCACTAAAAGGCTATTTGGTTTGATGAAAAGTGAGTGTATGATATTCCAAATGTATATGTTTCATAAATTTTGGTGTTTGATTTGATAAAAAAAATGCTGAGTAAAATTATGGAATTCCAAATTCACTATGTAGTTTATTTTTGATGTATACATAACTTGCTCATTTCGGCTGAATTCCAAAATATACCATAAGCTAACTCTGCTGTCACCATCGTTTGTCATCCCCTGCCGTCATCTATCACATTTGCCAGTCACCCTTAGGCCATCGCTCGTCCCTGCCCCTTACCATCATCGACAGGGGCGGATTCAACTTCATTTTTCAGGGTGGGCAAAATTTTACTTAATTAAAATAAAAATAATATTAATAATAAAATTATTATTTTTAATTTAATCAATATAATGCTAGCAAATTTATAAGATGGATTTTTTCTCATTTATCTTCTAATATAATATTAATTTTAGTAATAAAAATTGGAGTATAAACATGTAAGTTATGCTAAACCTAGACTCATAAAATTCATATATTGAAAACATATTGTTTCTTTCTCAGATCTCTTAAAACAAAAATAAGAAATTTCTAAGTTTTGAAGAAATGCTAGATATCAAAGTTCAGATTAATTACTGCTACAGAGCTTTGCAATTCAGAAAAAAATTTCAGTCTGAAAGTTTTTGAAAGGGCTTTGCTAAGTTTTTTTTATTCTTTCCACTTTAAGAACTTTGCTACAGAACTTTGAATCTTGCATTTCTTTAAAACTTAAAAAATAATCTTTGCTACAGAAAAAAATTTTCAGTTTTGATTTTTTAAAGTAAAGTTTTTATTTTTAGATTCAGTTTCGATTTCATTCCTCATCGCTAAAAGTTTTTGAAACAAAAAATCTGCATATTACAGAACTTTGCTTTCTTACATTTCTTTGAAACAATTAAAAACTTAAAAAAAAGAAAAAATATTCTCAAGAGCGTTTAAAACAGAACATCTAAAAAAATTGTTGAATTAGATAAAGGTTACTTCAAATTGAAGCAAAGATTGAAGGCTTTAATCAAACCGAAGGCTGCAAAGAATGGCAACCTCTTCAAACCACCGAGAAGAGTGCCAAGAAGAAGATGAGGGCTAAGACGCGGACGAAGAAGAAGGTTATGACTGCATGCGAAGTGCGAAGCCGAAGGTAAAGAAGGGCGAAGACAAAGGCTGGAGTAGGCAAACGCGATTTGCGAATCGTTCGTCTTTCAAACTTCGGGAGTCGAGATGGGCAGAGAGTCACAAAATTACTTAAAGTAGGGTAAACTTTATTTTTGAGAGGGGTCAAATTTACGAAAGTATCTCTCTAATGCATTAAAAAAAAAAATTTAGGGTGGGCATTTGCCCACCCTGAGGTGAACTAGGATACGCCCTTGATCATCGACCACCATCATCACTAAATATTACAATGCATTCATTTTATTTCAAGCAAATTAAAAAGAAAATAATCATTTACATTTGTTTTATACTCATCCAACTAAGTCCAAGCATTTAAAACATAGTATATTCCTTTTATAATGTATTTCATCATTTTACTACGCAATCCTTTTTCAACAAATCAAATAGCTTCTAAAAAATTTAGAGATTTTAAGTCGCTCATTAAAAAATGAAGGTAAACCTTCTTATATCAAATACAATTACTGTTAGAACACTTGTCCACGTCAGTTTTTTCAGAACGTCTGTTGCACTAACCTTTCTGACGTGTCATCTCCGTCTTTAGTTTTTCTTATTTCTTGTATCCTACTGTTCTCTTCACATTGCCTATATATATACGTCTCTGTATCAAATCTCAAATATAGAAAAACAAACACTTTGTCTCTTAAGTCTGAACTCATTATATAGTCCTGTCACAGGACGTAGCTCTACGTTCGGCCGTCAGTAGAATTGCGCCACGCGTTCTCACTATTTACCGCGCGCCCCGACAACCCGACCCGGAACGGACCCAGGATGGCTCGGTATTTCTCGATTTTGCTAGGTATTGGTCGATTTTGCTCGACAATAACCAATACCGAGCAATACCGAGTAATACCGATCAATACTGAGTTGTACAACTCGGTATTGATCGGTATTACTCGGTATTGGTCTTCACAGAGCGGTATTTCTTGTTATTGCCAAGCAATACCTAGCAATACCAAACAAATACCGAGTAATATATCGTAATACGCGAACATAGCATTCCCGGGTTTCGGTCCGGGTCAAGTCGTCGGGCCACGCGGTAAAGAGTAAGAGCACGTGGCGACATGTTATTGGCGGCCGAATGAAGCTCTACGTCCGGTCAGAGGACATAATAATTGTTCCTTAAGTCTTACCATCTTCATCTTTCTTGCCGCTTTGTGTGGGCCAGTATTTCTTTTTCTTTTGTGTGGGCCCCCAAATCAATTGATGCAACATGTTCATGTGGAAGGATTTTATTATTGTTATAAAATTGATGTATCTCTCTTAAAGGGCAAATTATTAGGTCTGGTCACTGGATCTATTTCTAAGTCTGGACATTCAATAAAAATTTGTCACGTTGACTGCGCTTTAGGTGCGCTTTGACTGTGCTTTTTTACTACGCTTTGACTATGATTTACATGCGCGTTACCTGTACTTTACCTGCGCTTTTGACGCGCTTAACTTAAAATTCCGCGGACACGTGTACATTCCACGTGATAAATTTTTAGTGGATGTCCGGACCTATTTCTAGGTCCGGTGACCGAATCTAGTAATTTGCTCTCTTAAAGGGAGTTAGGGGTTAAGTTATCTCTTGATCCGGCTCGAACATAGCTTGGTAATAAGCTTACGGAGCAGGCTTATCAAGAAACAGAGCCAAGAGCTATTGTATTTGATCTGGCTATGCCTCCTTTAGCCTTCATGTATATGAGAATTTAAATAAGATATATTTAGAAATATAAAAAAGTATGTAATTTTAAAATAAAAATAAAAAAAAAAGTAAAATTTTAAAATAAATCCATGCAGTATAATTTGCCCGCCCTTATCCCTTAATTGCTCTAGAAAATAGAAATACAAAGCTCGATTCACATCTAACTCAAGCTTGGCTCATCCAAGCAAGGGTAGTTTGGAACTCATGCTCGAGTTCGTTGAGCTTGTGTGTTGAGCTCAAGCTCGGCTCATTAAAATAACTGTAAGCTTGAGCTCGACTAAGACTTTATTTAGGATTGTTGTATTATTGCTTCTTAAAGTAGTTTTCTAATTGAAAAATTAAAATTTTTGTATCAGGAAGCTACTTTAAGAAGCAGAAATAAAACCGTCCCAAACAAAGCCTAAATAACTCGTCGGAGAATACTCATTGGAGAAGATGTCACAGGCTTCTTTTTTCTTGGAAAAGACATTTGGTAGCTCGCTGGAGGAGAAGTTGCAATCGCAGCTCGTTGGAGAAGATGTCACAGGTGAGCTCACAACTGGAGCTCAGTGGAGAAGGAGAAGGCGTAGCAGCCTTTTCTTTTTCATTTTTTTTTAATTAAAGAATGGTAGTAAGCTTTTAATGCAGGAAATAACGGTGGCTCTAATAAACAAAAATTCAGCAACTTTTATCTGAGAAATGACTACGACATTACTCTCCAAAAAATGCATCAAGTTTTTTTTTTTGGAAAAGACCAAAAACGACACATTATATATTACTTTAAAAGATACAATAAGGCTTGTGAGCCAAAAGAGCCAAGTTTTCGAACTTGAGCTCATTTAATATTCAAGTTCAAGTTCATGGCTCAATTAGTAAGTCTAATTTGAGCCAGCTCGACTAATTTACACCCTTACACCCCTTTAACCACCCTCAGAACTCCATGAAATTTTCACCTTTGTGGTGTTTGCCTAGGACGCAATAACTGCATTTCATTTTTATACCCTAAATTATTTCATTGCATCTTCATAGCAACTGAATTTTAGAAGAAGCATGTCCAATAAATTCGGGAACCCGACCTGAAAAACCCGACCCAAAAATTTCGGGGGAGTTTGGGTGTTGATCCGAACCTGAAGCTTGTCGGTTGTTCGGGTTGGAAATGATGTCTGAAAGAAAACCCAAACCTGTTAACAAAAGTCAGGTCGGCTGCCCGATTAAAACTCGGACATGGACCCAAATGGCACGAAAAAGTGCGTGTCCTGCATTCCCGCCCTGTCCCGCAGGCTTACTATGTTGTAATGTGTATAAGAGTATGTTATTCTTCACCTACTGTAAAAGTTTAGATTGCACAATTTAAAATTAATTATTTGATTCCCTTGTAGAATGTATAAATTTTGGCGTATTCAATGAAGCGATTTTAAGTGAAGTTCAATAACCGTGGAGTAAATGTAAGCCATTAGACGCATTTAGTGGGAATGGGGTTGATGGCCATTGTCATAGCAGCGTG